>NW_027507785.1:333748491-333982938 GCF_037356315.1 Lithobates pipiens
CCATTACACCCCCCACCACCAGCCTGAACCAGTGATATCCCATCCCCCACACCATTACACCCCCCCACCACCAGCCTGAACCGGTGATATCCCATCCCCCACACCATTACACCCCCACCACCAGCCTGAACCAGTGATATCCCATCCCCCACACCATTACACCACCACCACCAGCCTGAACCGGTGATACCCCATCCCCCACACCATTACACCCCCACCACCAGCCTGAACCAGTGATATCCCATCCCCCACACCATTACACCCCCACCACCAGCCTGAACTGGTGATACCCCATCCCCCACACCATTACACCCCCACCACCAGCCTGAACCGGTGATATCCCATCCCCCACACCATTACACCCCCACCACCAGCCTGAACCGGTGATACCCCATCCCCCACACCATTACACCCCCACCACCAGCCTGAACCAGTGATACCCCATCCCCCACACCATTACACCCGCACCACCAGCCTGAACCGGTGATATCCCATCCCCCGCACCATTACACCCCCACCACCAGCCTGAACCGGTGATACCCCATCCCCCACACCATTACACCCCCACCACCAGCCTGAACCGGTGATATCCCATCCCCCACACCATTACACCCCCACCACCAGCCTGAACCGGTGATACCCCATCCCCCACACCATTACACCCCCACCACCAGCCTGAACCGGTGATATCCCATCCCCCACACCATTACACTCCCACCACCAGCCTGAACCGGTGATATCCCATCCCCCACACCATTACACCCCCACCACCAGCCTGAACCGGTGATATCCCATCCCCCACACCATTACACCCCCACCACCAGCCTGAACCGGTGATACCCCATCCCCCACACCATTACATCGCCACCACCAGCCTGAACCGGTGATATCCCATCCCCCACACCATTACACCCCCACCACCAGCCTGAACCGGTGATATCCCATCCCCCACACCATTACACCCCCACCACCAGCCTGAACCGGTGATATCCCATCCCCCACACCATTACACCCCCACCACCAGCCTGAACCGGTGATATCCCATCCCCCACACCATTACACCCGCACCACCAGCCTGAACCGGTGATATCCCATCCCCCACACCATTACACCCCCACCACCAGCCTGAACCGGTGATATCCCATCCCCCACACCATTACACCCGCACCACCAGCCTGAACCGGTGATATCCCATCCCCCACACCATTACACCCCCACCACCAGCCTGAACCGGTGATACCCCATCCCCCACACCATTACAACCCCACCACCAGCCTGAACCGGTGATACCCCATCCCCCACACCATTACACCCCCACCACCAGCCTGAACCGGTGATACCCCATCCCCCACACCATTACAACCCCACCACCAGCCTGAAACGGTGATACCCCATCCCCCACACCATTACACCCCCACCACCAGCCTGAACCGGTGATACCCCATCCCCCACACCATTACAACCCCACCACCAGCCTGAACCGGTGATACCCCATCCCCCGCACCATTACACCCCCACCACCAGCCTGAACCGGTGATACCCCATCCCCCGCACCATTACACCCCCACCACCAGCCTGAACCGGTGATACCCCATCCCCCACACCATTACACCCCCACCACCAGCCTGAACCGGTGATATCCCATCCCCCCCACCATTACACCCCCACCACCAGCCTGAACCAGTGATACCCCATCCCCCACACCATTACACCCCCACCACCAGCCTGAACCCGTAATATCCCATCCCCCACACCATTACACCCCCACCACCAGCCTGAACCAGTGATACGAGGCAGGATGGATCTATGCGCCAAATTCTGACCCCACCATCTGAATGTCGGAGGTGAAATCCAGACTCATCAGACCAGGCAACCTTTTTCCAATCTTCTATTGTCCAATGTTTGTGATCCTGTGCCAATTGTAGCCTCAGTTTCCTGTTTTTTTTTTTTAGCTGACAGGAGTGGCACCCAGTGTGGTCTTCTGCTGCTGTAGCCCATCTGCTTCCTGGTTGGATGTGTTGTGTGTTCTGCATACCTTGGGTGTAATGAGGGGTTATTGGTGTTACTGTTGCCTTTCTATCACCTGGAACCAGTCTGCCCCATTCTCCTCTGACCTCAACCAGGCATTTTCCTCCACACAACTGCCGCTCACTGGATATTTTCCTCTTTTTTTCACCATTCTCTGTATATTATATAGGGGCAGTGATTGTATGATATCTATCTATATCTCAACATTGTATATAATCTGTACATGGAGATAGGGGACAATATATGAATTTTTTTGTTTATATATATCATAAAAGTTTATATATTGTCCCCCATCTCCATGTACAGATTATATACAATGTTGAGAACTCTGTTGGCAGCACATTATCTCCGCACACTGCGCCCCTGGCGGTAGGACGAGGTACTACACACAGTAGAATGATTGACACTCCTTGCAGCCAATCACCTCGGAGCTCGGACTCATCTTGTCAGACGTCCGTCCAATCAGAGGCCACAGCAGCCAGTGCAGTGGGCGGGGAAAGCGTTTTCAAATTGTAATGTGTAGCGGAGCCCGGGCCGGTACTCACCATTACTCCGCAATATCTTAATGACCATCCCGGTCACCATCCTGTTGGCGATCAGCTGCTCCATCCTCAGCCTGACACGGCGCCGCACACCGGGAGAGAGGAGATCCGCCCGCACAGCACGTCTCTGTACACACCGAGGAAGAGGAGGACGAAGCGTTCCGTGTCTTCTGCCTGTCCCCAATCCGTACCGATAACAGCGATCTCCGCTCCGCACCTCCGGCCCCGATCACCCGCCGCCACTTTTTAAACAAAGCCCGCCTCTCGGCTACGTCATGACGTAACATGGCACGCACAAATCCATCTCAGTCACACTGCGCATGCCCCGCCCATCTTCGTTCACAAGAGGCCGAGCTGTTCTTCATATATGTCTCCCTCACGGGAGCCATTTTACCTGAGTCCGCCGCGTACTGACATTGGGATCTGTCTTTGACAAAATGGCTGCAGCCTCTACAACACCGGGCGAGTCTGCGGTGAGATAAACACAGACCGGTGTTCTATCAGGTTCGGCGACCCGTCAGATTTCGCAGCAGAAGTGATAGCCATCTTGGTACACCCCACACTCGGCCACACTAACCCTACAGTCTGAAGTCGCCAAGCGGACATCTTTTTACACCCACCATAGTCTTGCATTTCATACTTATTTTTTTCTACTAAACTGAGCTTATATCGTGAAATATAGGATTTAGAAGGCCGTGACACTTTTTAGATGTTGAATTGTAAAAGCAGCGGTCTTCTGTCAGATTAGAAAACTTGTGACATCAGCAGGTGTTCCGTCACATTAGGCGACCCGTCAGAATTGGTAACAGAAGTGATGTTCCATCGTCGCCATCTTGCTACACCCCGCACTCCTCCACAGTAAGGATACAACAAGTAGGGGGTGTATCGTCACATATGGGAACCCATCACATTTGGCTACCCGCTCGAGTGTGCGCATGCGCTTCGCCGCCATATGCATTCCAACATTTATTATGACAAAACAGTATGTGGCTCCACCCCTAAATAGGGTTGGCACTTTTTCTTCAAGCCAAACCCCAACACTTTAGTGGCGCACAGCAACATTTTTTTTTTTTTTTTTTTAGCATACACTATATGATTGTAATAGACCTGGGACACCTTTGGGCACTCCAAAGAGAACAGTAATGTGGCCTGCATAGTGTCCCCTCACCCTCCTGTCAGGCCCTGTTCTAAACCACATTCCTCTCTGAATATTGTGTCCGGGTTTCAGGAGGACTGAAACCCGGACACAAGATTCAGAACCCGACCTGTGAATCCCGGACAGGTGGCGACCCTGCCCCTAAGTCCCGGTTTAAGCCCCCTGCCACGTCACATTCGGTGACCCATCACATTTTGCTAGCCGCTGGAGTGCGCACGCACGACGCCGCCATATGCGTTCCAACAGAGGGCCCCTCGCGGACTCGCTTTGCTCGCCACGCTTCACTCGGCATAAATATAATCAAGCTCTATGTCCACTTGGATGGTGGGGGTGGGGCTTGGACTCAGGGGTGGAAAGCATATGGCGGCAGCGCGCATGCGCAGTCCAGCAGGTAGCCAACTGTGATGGGTCGCCATATGTGACAAAATCCCCCCACCATATAATTATGCCGAGCGAAGCGCGGCGAGGGGCCCTGTTACAAAGTGGTGTCTTACAATCAACAATTATACAAAAGAAGAGCTCGTCTGTAACGTCACTTCTGTGACAATAATACATTTTATTTATAGGTGCCATTCAGAACACCCAAGGTCACCTTACAAAGGTAAGATAAAACAGATCCCATATATGGAAGTTCACATTTAAGCACATTTAAAAAAATCCATTTCTTTTTAGAAAGTTGAGAAAGGTTAAAACTTTCAATTTTTTAAGATTTTCCTCCACTTCCTGTCTTTTTAGGCACAACAGGAAGTGACAATAAATCCAGTTATCACCAGAACAGGTGTCCCCGTTGGAGAATTTTCCCTCTATTCCTGTTCTGGTGACAACCATAAAATCTTAGCTTTCCCATCACTTCCTGTCTTGGTGACACCAGCTTGACTCCCCCCAGCAAGGACACAGACAGCAATAAGAAACTGACAGGGGTCCGGTCCTACCACCTGCTACCTCAAAGAGATGTTTTGGTGGAGATACAATTTAACAAATCCCCTCCAGAGAGATGTCAAGACTGCCATTGCTTTCCTTCTTTAGGAAATGTTCGATGCCTGGCAATCTTTGGATTCAACTCCCACCAGGGTGTAACAAGATGTCCGCTTTCCCGCTTCTCAGTGTATCCTTACTATGGAGGAGTGCAGGGTGTAGCAAGATGGCAGCGACAGAACGTCACTTCCGTTACACATTCTGACACGCCGCCTAATCTGACGAAAAACGGGGAATGGTTGGCTATTGCTGTCTGTGTCCCCACAGGAAAGATTCCCCCCCCCCCCCCACTTCCTGTCTCGAAAAAGATACACATAAAAATAACCTTACAGAGGTCCTAACCTTTTCCTAATCTGTCCACAACATGTGATAAAAGGAATGAATCCAATAACCCCCAAAATCCCCATCCATCTCTTATTCTGATTCTGCTGTTGTCTTGTTGAGTATTAGTGTCAGGAAGCTGGTTGTTAGGTAATTTGGACCGGGTATAATCCCCAATCCTCATTTAATTTAATAGGTACGATGCCCAGCGGGTGTGGAGAGGCGACTTGTACATCTTGCTGCATGTATGCGTTCCTTGATCATCCGATGGAAGGGTGAATACTGCTGTGCAAAATGTAAGCGCATTGTTTCCCTGGAAGCCCAGGTTCTCAGTGCTGACAGTTGCTTCCCCAGATTCAGAAGTCGCTCCATACTAAAGGAGAGCCGGGAACGTACACGGCAGGGGCAGCACAGAGGTGGGTGGAGACAAAGCAGTGCAGGCACAGAGGTGGGTGGAGACAAAGAGGTGCAGGCACAGAAAGGGGTGGAGACAAAGAGGTGCAGGCACAGAGGGGGTGGAGACAAAGAGGTGCAGGCACAGAGGTGGGTGGAGACAAAGCAGTGCAGGCACAGAGGTGGGTGGAGACAAAGAGGTGCATGCACAGAAAGGGGTGGAGACAAAGAGGTGCAGGCACAGAGGGGGTGGAGACAAAGAGGTGCAGGCACAGAGGGGGGTGGAGACAAAGAGGTGCAGGCACAGAGGTGTATGGAGACAAAGAGGTGCAGGCACAGAGGGGGGTGGAGACAAAGAGGTGCAGGCACAGAGGGGGGTGGAGACAAAGAGGTGCAGGCACAGAGGGGGGTGGAGACAAAGAGGTGCAGGCACAGAGGGGGTTGGAGACAAAGAGGTGCAGGCACAGAGGGGGTGGAGACAAAGAGGTGCAGGCACAGAGGGGGTTGGAGACAAAGAGGTGCAGGCACAGAGGGGGTGGAGACAAAGAGGTGCAGGCACAGAGGGGGTGGAGACAAAGAGGTGCAGGCACAGAGGTGGGTGGAGACAAAGAGGTGCAGGCACAGAGGGGGTGGAGACAAAGAGGTGCAGGCACAGAGGTGGGTGGAGACAAAGAGGTGCAGGCACTAGCAAAGAGTAGATGAGTGACAGTCAGGAAGGGTAGAGGGGGAAGTGCCAGGGAGGCCGATCCAGGGCTGGAGCATCCCAGTAAGTACGCTTCATTGAGTGACATTGGTGATCCCAGTCAGGGACCAGCACTTTTTTTTATTGAAAGCCTGTGGTGTGCAAAACACACTCAAAAACTTCACCCGGTGCCAATAAAATGTAAACACACATAAAGAGTGAAACACAAAAAAGTGCAATGGGTACAATAGCTCTGAAATCAGAGGGCCTTGCCCTGAATCCCCCCGGGGCGTTAGGCTCCTGACAGGGACACGGGTACTTAAAACTTGGTCCATCTGGCCGAAACCAGATGGACCCCTTTCTTTGGAAGGTCTACCGAAACAGACCCACCCAAGTACTAGGTAGGTCTCCCCAAAGGGAGATCCCAGAAGAGAGAGGGCGAACTAAGCCAGAAGGCCATGTCCACCCCCTCCCCAGACTTTCAGGACAGGCCCGAGGACCTGCGACCCTACTCATCACACAGTGCACAGTGACGTCAGGGACCAGCACTGCTGGAGCTGAGGGACTCTCCTAGCTTCTGGGGGAAGAACTTCTCCAGTGAGAGTGGGGGGGGGGGAGCAAAAGGGAAAGGAAAGAGATTCTGGTGGTAGGGGACTCAATTCTTAGAAGGACAGAGAGGACAATCTGTAACAAAGACCTGAAGCACCGAACTGTATGTTGTCTGCCGGGTGCTCGGGTTCGTCACATCATGGATCTGGTGGACAGATTACTGGGAGGGGCTGTCATGGTGCACGTTGGCACCAATGACAAAGTCAGAGGTACATGGAGTGTCCTAAAGAACAATTTTAGGGACTTGGAAGCTAAATTGAGGAAAAGGACCTCCAAGGTAGTATTCTCAGGAATAATACCATTACATCGAGCCACATCAACAAGTGGCTGAAGAGCTGGTTTAGTAAGGAGGGGTTTGGGTTCCTGGAGGACTGGGTCAAATTCTCAGTCAAGGACCAGTACTATAGAAGGGTCGGACTGCACCTAAATGAGGAGGGGGCAGATCAGCTGGGATTGAAGATGGCCAAAAAGTTAGAAGGGGGGGGAGGGTCCAGAGGTAGAGATAGTCAGCACAGAACATAGTCCAGAGGGTAGTATTGGGGGCATTAGTGGTAGGTTGACCAAAGCACATAAACCCAATGTAAGTATAATAATAAGTCCCAGTTGCAATCTTGGAACACCCAATAAGAGGATAATATGCAACCGGTCTAAACCACATGGCATGTTCACCAATGCCAGGAGCCTGGCGGACAAGATTTCTGAACTAGAGATACTGTTGTATGAGGAGGATTTGGATTTTGTGGGAAGTTCAGAGACCTGGTTCAACAGATCTCATGATTGGCTGGCAAACATTCAAGGGTATACCCTTTATCGCAATGATAGAGAGGGTAAAACAGGGGGAGGGGTATGCCTATATATCAAGAATAATGTACAAGTGAATGTGAGAGATGACATCACTATGGGAGCTAGGGAGGAGGTGGAATCCTTAGGGGTGGAGCTCCAAAGGGATGAAGCTAAGGGGAAAATAATACTGGGCGTATGCTATAGACCCCCCTAACCTGAGGGAGGAGGGGGAGACGGATCTCCTATCACAAGTTGGATTAGCAGCAAGGATGGGAAGTGTTATCATAATGGGGGATTTTAATTATCCAGACATAGACTGGGCGGAGGGAACCGCGCATTCATCTAAGGCTCACCAGTTCCTAAATGTCCTGCAGGACAATTTCATGGTTCAGATGGTAGACACACCAACTAGAAATAATGCGTTACTGGATCTACTGATTACCAACAATACAGACCTGATCACGGATATGGAAATACGGGGCAATTTAGGGAACAGCGATCACAGGTCAATTGGCTTCAATATAAATCACACAAATAGGAAACATAAGGGAAAAACACTGAATTTCAAAAGAGCCAACTTCCCTAAACTATGAACCTTGCTAGAAGGCATAAATTGGGATAAAATCTTAGGAACAAAGAACACGGAGGAGAGATGGGTTTGCTTTAAGAGCATATTAAATAAGGGCATTAGCCAATGCATCCCATTGGGTAATAAATTTAAAAGAGCAAACAACAGTCATGGATGTCTTAGCTCCAATGTAAAAATGCATATAAAAGCAAAGGAGAAGGCCTTTAAAAAATACAAGGTTGAGGGATCATCATCAGCATTCAGACTTTATAAAGAATGCAACAAGAAATGTAAGGGTGCAATAAGGGCAGCTACGATAGAACACTAAAGACACATAGCGGAGGAGAGCAAAAAAAAAAAAATCCCAAGAAATTCTTTAAGTATGTAAACAGTAAAAAAGGAGGACAGACCATATTAGCCCCATAAAGAATGAGGAAGGACATCTGGATACAAAGGATGGGGAGATGGTGAAGGTATTGAATTTAATCTTCTCCTCAGTCTTCACGAGGGAATCGGGGGGGTTTCAATAACCAAAACTGCAGTGTTTATCCTCATGACACATCACAGGAAGCACCTCCATGGCTAACAGAGGACAGAATTAGAATTAGACTTGGGAAACTTAACATTAATAAACCACCAGGACCAGATGGCTTGCACCCGAGGGTACTTAGGGAACTCAGTCAGGTAATTGCCAGACCATTGTTCGTAATTTTTACTGACAGTCTACTGTATCTAGATAAAGGAAGGCCCGTAGACGTGGTGTATCTGGATAAAGGAAGGCCAATAGATGTGGTGTATCTAGATAAAGGAAGGCCCGTAGACGTGGTGTATCTGGATTTTGGAAAAGCATTTGACACAGTTCCCCATAAATGTTTACTGTACAAAATAAGGTTGGTTGGCATGGACCATAGGGTGAGTACATGGATTTTAAACTGACTAAAAGGACGAGGTCAGAGGGTGGTGATAAATGGGGAGTACTCGGAATGGTCGGGGGTGGGTAGTGGGGTCCACCAGGGTTCTGTGCTGGGACAAATCCTATTTAATTTGTTCATAAATGACCTGGAGGAGGGGGATGGGGGAAACAGATCAATCTCTGTATTTGTGGACAATACTAAGCTAAGCAGGGCAATAACTTCTCTGTAGAAACCTTCCAAGAAGATCTGAACAAATGAATGGGGGAGGGGCAACTACATTGCAAATGAGGTTCATTGTAGAAAAATGTGAAATAATGCATTTGGGTGGTAAAAATCTGAATGCAATCTATAGACTGGGGGGAGGGGAACCTCTGGGGGGATCTAGGATGGAGAAGGACCTGGGGGTCCTATTAGATGATGGGCCCAGCAATGCCAAGCTGCTGCTAACAAAGCAAACAGAATATTGGCAGTAAAAAGGGATCAACTCCAGAGATAAAACAATAATTCTCCCCTCTACAAGACTCTGGTCCGGCCGCACCTGGAGTATACTGTCCAGTTCTGGGCTCCAGTCCTCAGGAAGGATGGACTGGAAATGGAGCGACTACAAAGAAGGGCAACAAAGCTAATAAAGGGTCTGGAGGATATTAGTTATGAGGAAAGGTTGTGAGCTCTGAACTTATTCTCTCTGGAGAAGAGACGCCTGAGAGGGGATATGATTTAATTATATAAATACCGGACTGGTGACCCCACAATATATAAATACTGGACTGGTGACCCCACAATATATAAATACCGGACTGGTGACCCCACAATATATAAATACCGGACTGGTGACCCCACTATATATAAATACTGGACTGGTGACCCAACAAAATAATAAATACCGGACTGGTGACCCCACAATATATAAATACCGGACTGGTGACCCCACAATAAGGAGAAAACTTTTTTGTGAAAGGGAGTTTAACAAGACTCATGGCCACTCATTAAAATGAGAAGAGTAGAGGTTTAAACTTAAACTACGTAGAGGGTTCTTTACTGTAAGAACGGCAAGGATGTGGAATTCCCTTCCACAGGCGGTGGTCTCAGCAGGGGGGCATTGATAGTTTCAAGAAACTATTAGATAATCACCTGAACGACCGCAACATACAGGGATATACAATGTAATACTGACATATAATCACACACATAGGTTGGACTTGATGGACTCACCTACTATGTAACTATAATGTTTATTCAAAGGAAATAAATTTATACTGAACCCTTTCACCAAAAGTTACACCAAGGAACTCCAAACACTCCAAACTCCACTCCACTATTTCCCCCGGGATCAGAACCCCAAAACACACCAAACCCAACCCCATGTCCCCCTCTCTGGGATCAGGACTTCAAAGTACTCCAAACCTCACCCTTTTTTCTCCTGTCCACCATCCCCCTAGGATGAGAACCCCAAAACATATTAAACCCCACCTCATGCCCCCTCTACATCATCGCTCTGGGATCGGGACCCCGAAATCACCAAACCTGACCCTATGTCCCAATGTTCAAGATCAGGACTCCAAACCCATCAAAGCCCACCCCACATCACCCTCTCCGGGATCAGGATCACAAGCCCACAGAACCTCACCCCATGCCCCCTTATCTGGGATCAGGGCCCCAAACCCACCCTATGTCACCTTCTCTGGGATCAGGACCCCAAGCCCACACAACTGCATCTCATGTCCCCTTTCTCCAGGATCAGGACCCCAAAACACTCCAAACACCACCCTATGTTGCCCTGTCTATCCTTTCCCCAGGATCAGGACCCCAAAACACATTAGACTCCACCTCATGTCCTCCTGTGCACCATCCCTCTGAGACTGGGGCCCCAAACACACAAAACCTCACTCTATGCCCTGCTCTCTGGGATCAGGGCTTCAAAGCCACCAAACCTCACCCCATGTCCCCCTCTTTGAGATCAGGACCCTAAATTGCACCCTATGACCCTTTTCTGTGGGCTCAGGAACCCAAGCCCACCAAAGGTCCCCCTCTTTGGGATCAGGACCCCGAACTTCACCCCATGTCCGCTTCCCTGGGATCAGGACTCCAAGCCCACCAGACTGCATCCCATGTCCCCTTTGTCCAGGTAAAGCCCCCAAAACACTCCAAACCTCATCCTATTTTGCCCTGTCCATCGTTTCCCCAGGACCTCAAAACACATTAAACTCCAACTCATGTCCTCCTATCCACCATCCCTCTGGGATTTGAGACCCAAACACACAAAACCTCATCCTGTGCCCTCCTCTCCAGGATCAGCACCCCAAAGCCACCAAACCCTATTACATGTCCCCCTCTTTAGGATCCCAAACTGCACCCCATGCCCCCCTTCACTGGGATCAGAAGCCCAAATCCCCCTTTCTCTGGGATCAGAACCCCAAACCCACCCATGTCCCCCTTTTCTGGGATCAGAACCCCAAACCCACCCAACCTCACCCCATGCCCCCCTTCTCTGGGATAAGAACCCCAAATCCCCCTTTCTCTGGGATCAGAACCCCAAACCCACCCATACCCCCCTTCTCTGGGATAAGAACCCCAAATCCCCCTTCTCTGGAATGATAACCCACCCAACCTCACCCCATGTCCCCCTTCTCTGGGATCAGAACCCCAAACCCACCCAACCTCACACAATGCCCCCCTTCTGTATGATAAGAACCCCAAATCCCCCTTCTCTGGGATCAGAACCCCAAACCCACCCAACCTCATCACATGCCCCCCTTCTCTGAGATACGAGCCCCAAATCCCCCTTTTCTGTGAATAGAACCCCAAACCCACCCCATGTCCCCCTTCTCTGGGATCAGAACCCCAAACCCACCCAACCTCACCCCATGCCCCCCTTCACTGGGATCAGAACCCCAAATCCACCCATGCCTCCCTTCTCTGGAATCAGAACCCCAAACCCACCCAACCTCACCCCAAGCCCCCTTCTCTGGGATAAGAACCCCAAATCCCCCTGCTCTGGGATCAGAACCCCAAACCCACCCAACCTCACCCCATCTCCCCCTTCTCTGGGATCAGAATCCCAAACCCACCCCATGTCCCCCTTCTCTGGGATCAGAACCCCAAACCCACCCAACCTCACCCCATGCCTCCCTTCACTGGGATCAGAACCCCAAATCCACCCATACCCCCCTTCTCTGGAATCAGAACCCCAAACCCACCCCATGCCCCCCTTCTCTGGGATCAGAACCCCAAAACCCACCCCATGCCCCCTTCTCTGGGATAAGAACCCCAAATCCACCCATATCCCCCTTCTCTGGAATCAGAACCCTAAACCCACCCAACCTCACCCTGTGTCCCCCTTCTCTGGGATCAGAACCCCAAACCCACCCCATGCCCCCTTCTATGGGATCAGAACCCCAAACCCACCCTATGCCCCCCTTCTCTGGGATAAGAACCCCAAACCCACCCAACCTCACCCCATGTCCCCCTTCACTGGGATCAGAACCCCAAATCCACGCATGCCCCCCTTCTCTGGAATCAGAACCCCAAACCCACCCAACCTCACCCCAAGCCCCCTTCTCTGGGATAGGAACCCCAAATCCCCCTGCTCTGGGATCAGAACCCCAAACCCACCCAACCTCACCCCATCTCCCCCTTCTCTGTGATCAGAATCCCAAACCCACCCCATGCCCCCCTTCTCTGGGATCAGAACCCCAAACCCACCCAACCTCACCCCATGCCTCTCTTCACTGGGATCAGAACCCCAAACCCACCCAACCTCAAACCAAGCCCCCTTCTCTGGGATAAGAACCCCAAATCCCCCTGCTCTGGGATCAGAACCCCAAACCCACCGAACCTCACCCCATCTCCCCCTTCTCTGTGATCAGAATCCAAAACCCACCCCATGCCCCCCTTCTCTGGGATCAGAGCCCCAAACCCACCCAACCTCACCCCATGCCTCCCTTCACTGGGATCAGAACCCTAAACCCACCCCATGCCCCCCTTCTCTGGGATCAGAAACCTAAACCCACCCCATGCCCCCCTTCTATTGGATCAGAACCCCAAACCCACCCAACCTCACCCCATCTCCCCCTTCTCTATGATCAGAATCCCAAACCCACCCCATGCCCCCCTTCTCTGGGATCAGAACCCTAAACCCACCCCATGCCCCCCTTCTATTGGATCAGAACCCCAAACCCACCGAACCTCACCCCATCTCCCCCTTCTCTGTGATCAGAATCCCAAACCCACCCCATGCCCCCCTTCTCTGGGATCAGAACCCTAAACCCACCCCATGCCCCCCTTCTATTGGATCAGAACCCCAAACCCACCCAACCTCACCCCATCTCCCCCTTCTCTATGATCAGAATCCCAAACCCACCCCATGCCCCCCTTCTCTGGGATCAGAACCCTAAACCCACCCCATGCCCCCCTTCTATTGGATCAGAACCCCAAACCCACCGAACCTCACCCCATCTCCCCCTTCTCTGTGATCAGAATCCCAAACCCACCCTATGCCCCCCTTCTCTGGGATAAGAACCCCAAACCCACCCAACCTCACCCCATGTCCCCCTTCACTGGGATCAGAACCCCAAATCCACCCATGCCCCCCTTCTCTGGAATCAGAACCCCAAACCCACCCAACCTCACCCCAAGCCCCCTTCTCTGGGATAGGAACCCCAAATCCCCCTGCTCTGGGATCAGAACCCCAAACCCACCCAACCTCACCCCATCTCCCCCTTCTCTGTGATCAGAATCCCAAACCCACCCCATGCCCCCCTTCTCTGGGATCAGAACCCCAAACCCACCCAACCTCACCCCAAGCCCCCTTCTCTGGGATAAGAACCCCAAATCCCCCTGCTCTGGGATCAGAACCCCAAACCCACCCAACCTCACCCCATCTCCCCCTTCTCTGGGATCAGAATCCCAAACCCACCCCATGTCCCCCTTCTCTGGGATCAGAACCCCAAACCCACCCAACCTCACCCCATGCCTCCCTTCACTGGGATCAGAACCCCAAATCCACCCATATCCCCCTTCTCTGGAATCAGAACCCCAAACCCACCCCATGCCCCCCTTCTCTGGGATCAGAACCCCAAAACCCACCCCATGCCCCCTTCTCTGGGATAAGAACCCCAAATCCACCCATATCCCCCTTCTCTGGAATCAGAACCCTAAACCCACCCAACCTCACCCTGTGTCCCCCTTCTCTGGGATCAGAACCCCAAACCCACCCCATGCCCCCTTCTATGGGATCAGAACCCCAAACCCACCCTATGCCCCCCTTCTCTGGGATAAGAACCCCAAACCCACCCAACCTCACCCCATGTCCCCCTTCACTGGGATCAGAACCCCAAATCCACCCATGCCCCCCTTCTCTGGAATCAGAACCCCAAACCCACCCAACCTCACCCCAAGCCCCCTTCTCTGGGATAGGAACCCCAAATCCCCCTGCTCTGGGATCAGAACCCCAAACCCACCCAACCTCACCCCATCTCCCCCTTCTCTGTGATCAGAATCCCAAACCCACCCCATGCCCCCCTTCTCTGGGATCAGAACCCTAAACCCACCCCATGCCCCCCTTCTATTGGATCAGAACCCCAAACCCACCCAACCTCACCCCATCTCCCCCTTCTCTATGATCAGAATCCCAAACCCACCCCATGCCCCCCTTCTCTGGGATCAGAACCCTAAACCCACCCCATGCCCCCCTTCTATTGGATCAGAACGCCAAACCCACCGAACCTCACCCCATCTCCCCCTTCTCTGTGATCAGAATCCCAAACCCACCCCATGCCCCCCTTCTATTGGATCAGAACCCCAAACCAACCCAACCTCACCCGGTGCCCCCCTTCTCTGGGATCAGAACCCCAAAGCAAACCCCACTTCATGTCCCTCCTATCACCAAAGTTGAAGAGCGTTTTTTATTATCCACATAACTTTAGGATAGTTTGTAAGATTGTAGCAGTTGACTTCATAGTCAGAGTTTCTTTATCACAATGTATGTTATATAATCTTCATCTATTTGTCACCATATAATTAGCCGGGTCAGAGACCAGGCCTCAAAAAATTGTTGAAAACTCATAATTGTTCCTCTCCACGGAAATCTTTAGTAAAAGGCGAAAGATTTATTCGATCTGAAGAGAAACCAGAGTATACCGACATGAGAGGAGAGAGAACCGCCCACTGAAGGACGGCCCCCGCCCACCTGATGGAGAGCCCACCCCTCATTATATTTCATATCATTTATAATCCTCCATATCACTTCCATCACACACACCGAGCTAGAGAATATGAGGAGAGACAAGAATATCGATTATTATATTCATCAGGCCGATAAATCTCTATAGAAGATGAGCGATCTGTATGCAAATCACCTGGAACCCCGAGAGAGAGGGCTCATGGGAGTGGGCGGAGCCTCTTCTCCACCACGCCTCCCCCCCAGTCTATCAATAGGAGTCCTGATCACCGACACAAATGTAGCGGATCGGAAGGAATGTTTCCATCTACAGGAAGTGTGAGAACCTCCTGAGGACTCATCTCTACAATATAAAAGAGACGTGTATTTGTCACATGGGATTTTAAATAAAGTTTTAAAAAAAACTCAGAACATATGTCAATGGTTGTCATTTTCCTGCATTTGAAACTTATATTAACGAGTTCAGCTCCAGAAGGTGCGTTTTTGGGGATTTTTTTTTTTGCGATACGGCGCTGCGTTACTTTAACTGACAATTGCGCGGTTGTGCAGCATAAATAAAATTGATGTCCTTTTATTTTCCCAATAAGCGCATATTGATTGGTCTGTGCAAAAGTTATAACATCTAGAAACTATGGGATAGTTTTATTCAATTTTATTTATTTTTTGCTAGTAATGGCGGCGATTAGCGACTGCGATAGTGCAGAAAACAAATCTGACGTTTTTGACACTTTTTTGAGAATCAGCGACACTAATACAGTGGTAAGTGCTGAATAATATACACTGTCACTGTACTAAGGTCCCTATCACACTGGGGCGGTGGGTACGTCAGCGGTAAAGCGCTGCTATTTTTAGCAGCGATTTGCCGCCATTTTAGCGGCGCTATTCAGCTTCTAGCGGGGAGCTTTTACACCCCCCGCTAGCGATTGAGAAAGGGTTAAAACCACCCGCAAAGCGCTGCTGCCGGCGATATAGCCGCCCTGCCCATTGAAATCAGCGTTAAAGGAGCGATATACACACCGCTCCTTCACCGCTCCAAAGATGTGGCTAGCAGGACTTTTTTTTTAGCATCCTGCCAGCGCACCGCTCCAGTCTGAGAGCCCTCTGGGGCTTTCACACTGGAGACAAAGCAGCTGCTCTTTCAGGGCGCTTTGCAGGCACTATTTGTAGCGCCTGCAGGGCCGCTGATAGGCCAGTACAACTGGCCCTGTTGTACCGGGCCCGACCAGCAGGGGGGCCCGGGCAACCTTAACAGATAAGCAATTTAATGTAAAAAAAAACACATCCGTGATCAGAGTCCACCTCCAACAATCACTATACCGCCATACAGAACACAACACCACCCTATACTCCTGCCACCCACCCCCCACACGTTACATTTTATTTTTTTATTTTTTGCTGATAGACACGTTCGTGATTAGGTGGAGGCAGGGGAGGGATTATTTCTTGTATTTCGGGCGCGAAAGAATACCTATTCTGCACCCGCTCCTCATCCCGGCCAGCGTGTCCTCTGTAGTGGCAGTGCGTGCTGCCCCCCCTGGTGGTGCTGCGGAGTGATACCTCTCTCCGCATGAGAATTAGCAGAAGTAGCACTGGCAGTGAGGTAACAGGCGAGCAGCGGCGGCAGACGGAAGAAGTCATTGGCAGAGGCATCCCATCTAACTAGTTCGTGGACCCTCAAGTCCAGGCAGCAGCAAGATCACGGAGGAAGTGACTCCTGGGGCCCAGCTAACAATTATACAGGTGTGTGCTTGGTTGGGGGGGGGGGGGGGGGGGTAGGGGCTTCAAGATCTACTACTACTGCAGCAGCATCTATATATTATGGCATTGGCGGCATGGGTGACACTGTCTGCAGGTATCACATGCGTTACGGCAGGTATCACATGCGTTACGACAGGTATCACATGCGTTACGGCAGGTATCACATGCGTTACGACAGGTATCACATGCGTTACGACAGGTATCACATGCGTTACGGCATCGGTGGCACTGTCTGCAGCACAATATCGTAATGGTGGCATGGTATGGGTAGCATTGTCTTTGCAGTACATTATGGCATTGGCATGTCCCTCTGTCAAGTCGCTGATTGCCACCATTACTAGTAAAAATAAATAAAAAATACATAAATACAGAAAAATCAGATTGTAGATGCTATAACTTTTGCGTAAACCAATCAATAAACACTTTTTTTCGATTTTTTTTTTTTTTACAAAAAATATGTTGCAGAATACATATTGGCCTAAAATATTGAAGAAATTTGATTTACATTTTTTTATTGGATACGTTTTATTGTAGTAAAAAATATATTTTTTGTTTTTATTTTTTGTTTAGAAAAGCAAAAAACGCAGAGGTGACCAAATACCACTAAAAGAAATCTCTATTTGTGAGGGGAAAAATTACATACATTTTATTTAAGTACAGAGTCGCATGACCAAGCAATTGTCAGTTAAAATAACAAAGTGCTATATCGCAAAAAATTGCCTGGTCATGGAGGGGGGTAAATCTTCCAGAGGGCAAGTGGCCTTCCTGGGTTGCTGAGAGAAAAATAAATATCACTTGTAGACAAACCTGCACTGTGTTTTAAGGCGGGGTCTGGGGAGGGGCCAGGGGAGGGGCTGAAGGAGGGACCAGGGGCGGGACCGGGGTGGAGCTGAAGGGGGCCCCACTAATTGGGCTGTACGGGGCCCCATGATTTCTATCAGCGGCCCTGAGCGCCTGCAAAGCACCCCAGTGTGAAAGCGGTCTGATAACACTGGCTGGGAAGGGGTTAACATCTAGGGGCGATGTTATAATAGTGCTCTAATTGGCTTCAAAAAAAGGGTGGACTCAGGGCGCAGCGCACCCAGCTGTGCGACAATTCTCCTCCTGACACGTCACCTGATTGGCCGAGAGGAGAAGTAATTCTATTGGGCGCCGAGGAGGAAGAGGGAGGAGACGCAGGGGGAAGCCGCCGCCCAGAGGAAGCACTGCCCGAATCCTAGATGGGGTAAGTGGGGGGTTGGTGACCGATTGACCAACTGGGGGGATGTGCCTGTGACCCGACCAACTGGGGGTTTGCTGCCCCACCAAAAAAATAAATAAATATGTATATATATATATATATATATATATATATATATATATATCTCACAAAAGTAAATACACCCCTCACATTTGTGTAAATCTTTTCTTCTCTCTTTTCATGTGACAACACTGAAGAAATGACACTTGTCTACAATGTAAAGTAGTGAGTGTACAGCTTGTATAACAGTGTAAATTTCCTATCCCCTCAAAATAACTCAACACACAGCCATTAATGTCTAAACCGCTGGCAACAAAAGTCAGTACACCCCTAAGTGAAAATCTCCAAATTGGGCCCAAAGTGTCAATATTTTGTGTGGCCGCCATTATTTTCCAGCACTGCCTTCACCCTCTTGGGCATGGAGGTCACCAGAGCTTCACAGGTCACCACTGGAGTCCTCTTCCCCTCCCCATGATGACATCACGGAGCTGGTGGATGTTGGAGACCTTCCCCTCCTCCACCTTCCGTTTGAGGATCCCCCACAGATGATCAATAGGGTTTAGGTCTGGAGACATGCTTGGCCAGTCCATCACCTTTACCCTCAGCTTCTATAGTAAGGCAGTGGTGGTGTTGGAGGTGTGTTTGGGGTGGTTATCATGTTGGAATACTGCCCTGCGGTCCAGTCTCTGAAGGGAGGGGATCATGCTCTGCTTCAGTATGTCACAGTACATGTTGGCATTCATGGTCCCCTCAATGATCTGTAGCCCCCCAGTGCCGGCAGCACTCATGCAGCCCTAGACCATGACACCCCCACCACCATGCCTGACTGTAGACAAGACACACTTGTCATTGTCCTCCTCACCTGGTTGCCCCCACACACGCTTGTCACCATCTGACACCAAATGCGTTTATCTTGGTCTCATCAGACCACAGGACATGGTTCCAGTAATCCATCTCCTTAGTCTGCTTGTCTTCAGCAAACTGTGGTCTTTCTTGTGCACCATCTTTATAAGAGCCTTCCTTCTGGGATGACAGCCATGCAGACCAATTTGATGCAGTGTGCGGCGTATGGTCTGAGCACTGACAGGCTGACCCCCCCACCCCTACAACCTCTGCAGCAATGCTGGCAGCACTCATACATCTATTTCCCAAAGACAACCTCTGAATATGACGCTGAGCACGTGACCTCAACTTCTTTGGTGGACCATGGCGAGGCCTGTTCTGAGGGGAACCTGTCCTGTTATACCGCTGTATGGTCTTGGCCACCGTGCTGCAGCTCAGTTTCAGGGTCTTGGCAATCTTCTTATAGCCTAGGCCATCTTTATGTAGAGCAACAGTTCTTTTTTTTCAGATCCTCAGAGAGTTCTTTGCCATGAGGTGCCATGTTGAACTTCTAGTGACCAGTATGATAGAGTGAGAGCGATAACACCAAATTTAATACACCTGCTCCCCATTAGGGATGAGCTTCGCGTTTGAGTCAAACCCATGTTCAACTCGAACATTGGCTGTTTGCCTGTTCGGCGAATTCCAAACATTATGGGCCGTTTGTGCCAAATTGGAGTGGCGTCTCACAGCCCATAATTCACTGCGGCATCACAGTGCATTGCTGGCTGATGATTGGCCAAGCATGCACTATGACCCGCATGCTTGGCCAATCACAGCGCCGTCTGTACAGTGAGCTGTAATTGACCAAAGCCAGGGTGGCTTTGGCCAATTATGGCTCAGGGGGTTTAGTACACGACCCACACTATATAAGGCCGCCTGCGCGGCGGCCTTGCGTAGTGTGTTGCGTCGGCGAGGAGAGAGATAGAAGGAGAGACAGTGTCTTTGAATTTCATTTTGAAGCTGTTGCAATTACAGTCGGTGTATTGTGCCACCTACACAGTGTGCACTTAAAACTACCCCTATTGCTGGTGTTCTCATAGTAATAATGCTACAGGCAGGCAGTTGATTCTGCTAGCTGCAGTATAATCAGTATATACGTCCCAGCTTTGTGCAGCTACATCTCCCTGCAGGCCATTACCATGTCTGGAAGGCCAACAAGGAGAGGTAGACAGGCGCGAGCTGATAAAAGAGGGCAAGTGGGCTCTGTGTCTAGAGGCAACAGTGCTGGTCAGACATGGACACGGTGCATCCTCATCAGCACGTGGCCATGGGACACGCTTGTCCTTATTTTCAGCAGCTGGACGTGTTGAGCCGAAGACTTGGTAGAGTGGATGACCAAGCCCTCTCCATCCTCCTCATCCTCTCTCACCCAGGCTCAGGGTACTGGCAAAGCAGCTGCCAACGCGCCCTCTTCCATCGGATCAATGGCATCAGCCACTCCTTCCCTAGCCCCACCATGTCCTCCTGAGGAGTCCCTCGAACTGTTTGAGCACAGTGTTGGGTACATGTTCCATGAGGATGCCCAGTGTTTTGAAGGCTCTGATACCCAACTAGAGGAAGGCAGTAAAGTGAGCCCAGAGAGAGGGGGTGCCCAAGAATCACAGCAATCTGGTAGTCATGTTCCACCAGCTGCAGCATACTGCCAGTGATGAGGAGGGAGGGGATGATGAGGGCACTGACTCCACGTGGGTGCCTGATAGGAGAGAGGAGGAGGAGGCACATGTCCAACGAGGCAGGATGCCCTCCGGGGGCCAGCTTAGGGGCAGCACACCGACTGAATCACACCGCAGAGCTCCGCCTGTGCAGGGCGCTTCCTCTGCGCGTTATTCTAAAAGTTCTTTGGTGTGGGCCTTTTTTGAGACGAGTGCATCAGATCGCACCACTGCTATTTGCAACATATGTCTCAAGCGTATCTCGGGTGGCCAAAACATCAGCCGCTTGGGCACCACATGCTTGACCAGACATATGTTGACCTGCCATGCAGCTCGTTGGCAAGCGTACCTCAAAGACCCACACCAAAGAACAAAGCGGACCTCTCCTTGCTCCTCATCAGCTGGCATCTCCAACCCCACTAGACCTTCAGTCCTCTCTGAAACCTGCTCTGAGAGGAATGAATGTGTAGAATTAGGTGTGTCACAGCCAAGTGCTTCCGGGCACTCTGCTAGCAGTACACCCACGTCCGATTATAGCAGGCAAATGTCCCTGCCCCAGCTGCTGGACCGGCGGAAGAAGTTCACTCCCAGCCATCCACATGCCCAGCGGTTGAATGCTAGCTTGGCTAAATTGCTAGCACTTCAACTGCTGCCTTTTCAGTTGGTAGACTCGGCCCCCTTCCGTGAGTTTGTACAATGTGCGGTTCCTCAGTGGCAGGTCCCCAAACGCCACTTTTTCTCACGGAAGGCGATTCCGGCTCTCTACCGGCATGTGGAAGGCAATGTCTTGGCCTCGCTGGACAGGGCGGTCAGCGGTAAGGTGCATATTACCGCTGACTCATGGTCCAGCAGGCATGGACAGGGACGTTACCTGTCTTTCACGGCCCATTGGGTCACTCTTCTGGCAGCTGGGAAGGATGCAGGACAAGGTGCAGTAGTGTTGGAGGTTGTTCCGCCACCACGCCTCCAAAATGCTACTATTGGTTGTAAAACACCTCTCTCCTCCACCCCCTCCTCTTCTTCTTCCTCCATGGCCTCTTCCAGTGCTTTGTCCTCGGAACCAGCGGTGCTCCGTAGGCGTTCCAGGGGCTACGCAAGTACGCAGGCAAAACGATGCCATGCCGTGCTTGCGCTGGTGTGTTTGGGGGACAGGAGCCACACTGGGGCAGAGATTCTGTCAGCTCTGCAGGGGCAGGCCGAGAGGTGGTTGACACCACGCCAGCTTAAGCCAGGAATGGTGGTTTGCGACAATGGCACCAACCTCCTCTCCGCCCTCCGACAGGGACAACTGACCCATGTGCCCTGTTTGGCTCACGTCCTTAACTTGGTGGTGCAGCGGTTCTTGGGCAGGTACCCCGGCTTACAGGATGTCCTGAGGCAAGCCAGGAAAGTCTGTGTGCATTTCCGCCGATCATTTAATGCCTGTGCTCGGCTGGCTGAGCTCCAAAAGGAAGTGAACCTGCCCAAGAACCGCCTTATATGTGACATGCCCACCAGGTGGAACTCAACGTTGGCCATGCTGCAGCGGCTGCACACTCAGCAGAGGGCCATCAATGAGTACCTGTGCGACTACGGCACAAGGACAAGGTCAAGGGAGCTTGTTTTTTTTTCCCCATGCAAGTGGGCCATGATCAGGGATGCATGCACTGTCCTGTCAGCATTTGAGGAGGCCACGAGGATGGTGAGCAGTGACAGTGCATGCATCAGTGACACTGTACCTCTTGTCCACCTGTTGAAGCGGATATAGATGTTAAAGAGCACGGGCGACAGGGGTGATCCTTGAGGGACTCTGCATGTAATTTTTCATGCTTCCGAAGTGAACGTTCCTAGTTTTTCTAGAAGCCCAGGTTCTGAATCTGGGGAAGCAACTGTCAGCAGTGAGAAGTCCCTCCATACTAAAGGAGAGCCGGGAACATACACATCAGGTGCCGGCAGGTGCCTAGGCACTAGGAAAGAGTAGATGGGTAACAGGAAGGGTAGAGGGGGAAGTGCCAGGGAGGCTGATCCAGGGCTGGAGCATCCCAATAAGTACGCTCCATTGAGTGACATTGGTGATCCCAGTCAGGGACCAGCACTGCTGGAGGGACTCTCCTAGCTCCCGGGGGAAGAACTCCTTCAGTGAGAGTGGGGGGAAAGTCAAGGGAAAGGAAAGACAGATTCTGGTGGTAGGGGACTTAATTCTTAGAAGGACAGAGCAAGAGTGGATCCGGGGGGCAATAGGGCAATTGCCCCCTCCAAGAATGTGGGTGATAGCGTGGGCCGGCGGTTCCGCGGGTGTTGTTCCAGGCAGGCGGCTCCGCGGGTGATATCGCGGGCGGGCAGTTCCGCGGGTGTCATTCCGGGCGGGCGGCTTCGCAGATGATAGTGCCTGCGGGGGGTTCCGCGGGTGTCGTTCCGGATGGGAGACAGCGCAGGCGGCCGATTCCGCGGGTGTCGTTCAGGTCGGGCGGCTCCGCGGGTGACAGCACGGGCAGGTGAGGGGGGGGGCAGCTGGGCGGCTCAGTGTTTGAGTGGGCTGCTGGCCAATCAGAAAGCCGTCGGGCAGGAAAGCAGGGAGATGACATCATCTCTCACTGCCCTGCATCTCTGCAGTTCCGCCTTCACTGTGCGGGAAGCAGTGGGCAGCAGAGAGATTACATTATCTCTCTGCTGCCTAACTTCCCTCTGGGACACAGAAAAAGACCACCTTAGCAGGAAAGTGACACAGTAGGTGACAATCCGCTACGCGGCAAGTGACAAACCTCAATGTGTGGCAGGCTACATGGCAAGTGACAATCCGCAATGTGTGGCAGGCTACGTGGCAAGTGACAATCCGCAATGTGTGGCAGGTGACCTGGCAAGTGACAATCCGCAATGTGTGGCAGGCTACGTGGCAAGTGACAATCCGCAATGTGTGGCAGGCGACAATCCGCAATGTGTGGAAGGCTATGTGGCAAGTGACAATCCACAATGTGTGGCAGGACGACGTGGCAAGTGACAATCTGCATTTGGTGACAAGTGACAATGTGCAGTGTGTGGCAAGTGATGTGGCAAGTGACAATCCGCATTTGGTGGCAGGCGACGTGGCAAGTGACAATGTGCAGTGTGTGGTAAGTGACGTGGCAAGTGACAATCCGCATTTGGTGGCAGGCTACGTGGCAAGTGACAATCCGAAATGTGTGGCAGGTGACGTGGCAAGTGACAATCCGCAATGTGTGGCAGGCTATGTGGCAAGTGACAATCCGCAATGTGTGGCAGGTGACAATCCGCAATGTGTGGCAGGCTATGAGGCAAGTGACAATCCGCAATGTGTGGCAGGACGACGTGGCAAGTGACAATCTGCATTTGGTGACAAGTGACGTGGCAAGTGACAATGTGCAGTGTGTGGCAAGTGATGTGGCAAGTGACAATCCGCATTTGGTGGCAGGCGACGTGGCAAGTGACAATGTGCAGTGTGTGGTAAGTGACGTGGCAAGTGACAATCCGCATTTGGTGGCAGGCTACGTGGCAAGTGACAATCCGCAATATGTGGCAGGCTACGTGGCAAGTGACAATCCGCAATGTGTGGCAGGTGACAATCCACAATGTGTGGCAGGCTATGTGGCAAGTGACAATCTGCATTTGGTGACCAGTGAGGTGGCAAGTGACAATGTGCAGTGTGTGGTAAGTGACGTGGCAAGTAACAATCCGCATTTGGTGGCAGGCGACGTGGCAAGTGACACCCTCAGGGCTCCCACTGATTCTGCATTATGGTGAGTTGAACCATTTATTTTTATATTACAATGTAATAATAGAAACAACGTGCTTCAGTCATCCTGACACCACAACAACCATGGTGCCGTGATGATTGAAGCGCCAATACTGGGAGGGGCTGGGGAAGAGCCGGCTGTCATGGTGCACGTTGGCACCAATGACAAAGTCAGAGGCAGATAGAGTGTCCTAAAGAATGATTTTAGGGACTTGAGAGCTAAATTGAGGAAAAGGACCTCCAAGGTAAGTATTCTCAGGAATATTCTCAGGAATACTACCATTACATCGAGCCACACCAGAAAGGCAGAGGGGGACTAGGGAAGTAAACAAGTGGCTGAGGAGCTGGTGTAGTAAGGAGGGGTTTGGGTTCCTGGAGGACTGGGCTGACTTCTCAGTCGATAACCGGTACTATAGAAGGGATGGGCTGCACCTAAATGAGGAGGGTGCAGATCAGCTGGGAGTGAAGATGGCCAAAAAGTTAGAGGGGTTTTTAAACTAGGCGACGGGGGGAGGGCCCAGAGGTAGAGATAGTCAGCATGGAACATATTACAGAGGGTAGTATTGGGGGCATCAGTGGTAGGTTGACTAAAGCATAAAAACCCAAGGTAAGTAACAAGTCCTAGTTGCAATCTTGGAACACCCAATAAGAGGATAATATGCAACCGGTGTAAACTGCGTGGCATGTTCACCAATGAAAGGAGCCTGGCGGACAAGATTTCTGAACTAGAGATACTGTTGTATGAGGAGGATTTGGATTTTGTGGGAATTTCAGAGACCCGGTTCAACAGCTCTCATGATTGGCTGGCAAACATTCAAGGGTATTCCCTTTATCGCACGGATAGAGAGGGTAAAAAAGGGGGATGGGGATGCCTATATATCAAGAATAATGTACAAGTGAATGTGAGAGATGACATCACTAAGGGAGATAGGGAGGAGGAGAAATCTTTATGGGTAGAGCTCCAAAGGAATGAAGCTAAGGGGGATATAATACTGGGAGTATGCTATAGACCCCCTAACCTGAGGGAGGAGGGGGAGGTGGACCTCCTATCACAATTTGGATTAGCAGCAAGGATGGGAAGTGTTATCATAATGGGGGATTTTAATTATCCAGACACGGACTGGGCGGAGGGAACCGCGCATTCATCTAAGGCTCGCCAGTTCCTAAATGTCTTGCAGGACAATTTTATGGGTCAGATGGTAGACGCACCAACTAGAAATAAAGCGTTACTGGATCTACTGATTACCAACAATACAGACCTGATCACGGATGTGGAAATACGAGGCAATTTAGGGAACAGCGATCACAGGTCAATTGGCTTCAGTATAAATCACACAAATAGGAAACATAAGGGGAATACAAAGACACTGAATTTCAAAAGCGCCAACTTCCCTAAACTACAAACCTTGTTAAAAGGCATAAATTGGAATAAAATCTTAGGAACAAAGAACACGGAGAAGAGATGGGTTCGCTTTAAGAGCATATTAACCCTTTCATGACTAAGCCTGTTTTTGGAATTTGGTGTTTACAAGTTAAAATCCATATTTTCTACTAGAAAATTACTTGGAACCCCCAAACATTATATATATTTTTTTAACAGAGACTCTAGAGAATAAAACGGCGATTGTTGCAATATTTTATGTCACACGGTATTTGCGCAGCGGTGTTTTAAATGCAACTTTTTGGGAAAATGTACACTTTCATTAATTAAAAAAAAAAAAAACAGTAAAATTATCCCATTTTTTTTGCATAATCTGAAAGATAATGTTACGCCGAGTAAATAGATACCAAACATGTCACACTTTATAATTGCACGCACTTGTGGATTGACGACAAAGTACGGTACCTAAAAATCTCAATAGGCGACGCTTTAAACATTTTTTACGGTTACCAGGTTAGCATTACAGAGGAGGTCTAGTGCTAGAATTATTGCTCTCGCTCTGACGATCGCGGCGATACCTCACATGTGTGATTTGAACACCGTTTACATACGCGGGCGCGACTTCCGTATGCGTTTTCTTTGCTTTGCGAGCTCGCGGGGACGGCGGGCGCTTTAAAAAAAACATTTTTATTTTTTTATTTATTTTATTTATTTAAAAATTACTAAATTGTTTAAAAAAAATCATTTTTATTGCTGTCACAAGGAATGTAAACATCCCTTGTGACAGTAATAGGTGGTGACAGGTACTCTTTATGGAGGGATCGGGGGTCTAAAAGACCCCCCACCCCTCCTTTACACTTCAGTGTATTCAGATCGCCGAAAACGGCGATTCTGAATACCGGATATTTTTTTAAAACCGGCGCCATTGGCAGCCGAGTAAACGGGAAGTGACGTCATGACGTCGCTTCCGTGTTTACTATGAGGAGACTGGAACGAAGCCGATTACGGCTTCGTTCCAGTTCCTCCCCAGCGGCCGGAGCCATCGGACACGCAATCGGTGCTCCCGATCGAGCGGGAGCACCGGTAACAGCGGCGGGAGGCGGCGGGAGGGGGGGACGTCCCCTCCCGCTCCTCTGGCATAACAGCCGAGCGGCTTTTAGCCGCATCGGTTGTTATGGCTGGATAGCCAATCGCCCGCTGTAAAAGACGGTACCGGGATGATGCCTGCAGGTGCGGGCATCATCCCGGTATACCCCCCGGAAGCCGAGTACGCAGATCTGCGTACGCTCGGCGGGAAGGGGTTAAATAAGGGCATTAGCCAATGCATCCCAATGGGTAATACATTTAAAAGAGCGAAGTCCTGGATGGCTTTACTCCAATGTAAAAATGCATATAAAAGAAAATGCCTTCAAAAATACAATGTTGAGGGATCATCATCAGCATTCAGACTTTATAAAGAATGCAACAAGAAATGTAAGGGTGAAATAAGGATGGCTAATATAGAACACGAAAGACACATAGCGGAGGAGAGCAAAAAAAAATCCCAAGAAATTCTCTAAGTATGTAAACAGTAAAAAAGGAGGACAGACCATATTGGTCCCCGTAAAGAATGAGGAAGGACATCTGGTTACAAAGGATGGGGAGATGGTGAAGGTATTGAATGTATTCTTCTCCTCAGTCTTCACGAGGGAATCGGGGGGCTTCAGTAACCAAAACTGCAGTGTTTATCCTCATGACACATCACAGGAAGCACCTCCATGGTTAACAGAGGACAGAATTACAATTAGACTTGGGAAACTTAACATTAATAAATCACCGGGACCAGATGGCTTGTACCCAAAGGTACTTAGGGAACTCAGTCAAGTAATTTCCAGACCATTGTTCCTAATTTTTTCTGACAGTCTACTGACTGGAATGGTACCAGCTGACTGGAGAAAAGCCAATGTAGCACCAATATTTAAAAAGGTCCCAAAATACATCCCTGGGAATTACAGACCAGTCAGCCTAACATCAATAGTATGTAAACTCTTGGAGGGATGATAAGGGACTATATACAAGATTTTAGTAATGAGAATGATATCATTAGCAGTAATCAGCATGGATTCATGAAGAATCGTTCTTGCCAAACCAATCTACTAACCTTCTATGAGGAGGTGAGTTGCCAGCTAGATAAAGGAAGGCCCGTGGACGTGGTGTATCTGGATAAAGGAAGGCCCGTAGACGTGGTGTATCTAGATAAAGGAAGGTCCGTAGACGTGGTGTATCTAGATAAAGGAAGGCCCGTAGACGTGGTGTATCTAGATAAAGGAAGGTCTGTAGACGTGGTGTATCTAGATAAAGGAAGGCTCGTAGACGTGGTGTATCTAGATAAAGGAAGGCCCGTAGATGTGGTGTATCTAGATAAAGGAAGGTCTGTAGACGTGGTGTATCTAGATAAAGGAAGGCTCGTAGACGTGGTGTATCTAGATAAAGGAAGGCCCGTAGATGTGGTGTATCTGGATAAAGGAAGGCCCGTAGACGTGGTGTATCTAGATAAAGGAAGGCCCGTAGACGTGGTGTATCTAGATAAAGGAAGGTCCGTAGACGTGGTGTATCTGGATAAAGGAAGGCCCGTAGACGTGGTGTATCTGGATAAAGGAAGGCCCGTAGACGTGGTGTATCTGGATTTTACAAAAGCATTTGACACAGTTCCCCATAAACATTTACTGTACAAAATAAGGTATGTTGGCATGGACCATAGGGTGAGTACATGGATTGAAAACTGGCTACAAGGGCAAGTTCAGAGGGTGGTGATAAATGGGGAGTACTCGGATTGGTCGGGGTGGGTAGTGGGGTCCCTCAGGGTTCTGTGCTGGGACCAATCCTATTTAATTTTTCATAAACGACCTGGAGGATGGGGGTGGGATAAACTGTTCAATCTCTGTATTTACGGAAGATACTAAGCTAAGCAGGGCAATAACTTATCCGCAGGATGTGGAAACCTTGCAAGAAGATCAGAACAAATGAATGGGGGGAGGGGCAACTACATGGCAAATGAGGTTCAATGTAGAAAAATGTGCATTTGGGTAGTAAAAATATGAATGCAATCTATAGACTGGGGGGAGAACCTCTGGGGGGATGTAGGATGGAGAAGGACCTGGGGGTCCTAGTAGATGATGGGCTCAGCAATGCCAAGCTGCTGCTAACAAAGCAAAAAATATCGGCATTAAAAAGGGATCAACTCCAGAGATAAAACGATAATTCTCCCCTCTACAAGACTCTGGTCCGGCCGCACCTGGAGTATACTGTCCAGTTCTGGGCACCAGTCCTCAGGAAGGATGTACTGGAAATGGAGCGACTACAAAGAAGGGCAACAAAGCTAATAAGGGGTCTGGAGGATATTAGTTATGAGGAAAGGTTGTGAGCTCTGAACTTATTCTCTCTGGAGAAGAGACGCCTGAGAGGGGATATGATTTCATTATATAAATACCGGACTGGTGACCCCACAATATATAAATACCGGACTGGTGACCCCACAATATATAAATACCGGACTGGTGACCCCACAATATATAAATACCGGACTGGTTACCCCACAATATATTAATACCGGACTGGTGACCCCACAATATATAAATACCAGACCGGTGACCCCACAATATATAAATACCGGACTGGTGACCCCACAATATATTAATACCGGACTGGTGACCCCACAATATATAAATACCGGACTGGTGACCCCACAATATATAAATACCGGACTGGTGACCCCACAATATATTAATACCGGACTGGTGACCCCACAATATATAAATACCGGACTGGTGACCCCACAATATATTAATACCGGACTGGTGACCCCACAATATATAAATACCGGACTGGTGACCCCACAATATATTAATACCGGACTGGTGACCCCACAATATATTAATACCGGACTGGTGACCCCACAATATATAAATACCGGACTGGTGACCCCACAATATATAAATACCGGACTGGTGACCCCACAATAGGGAGAAAACTTTTTTGTGGAAGGGAGTTTAACAAGACTCGTGGCCACTCTTTAAAATTAGAAGAAAAGAGGTTTAACCTTAAACTATGTAGAGGGTTCTTTACTGTAAGAGCAACAAGGATGTGGAATTCCCTTCCGCAGGCGGTGGTCTCAGCGGGGGGCATTGATAGTTTCAATAAACTATTAGATAAGCACCTGAACGACCACAACATACAGAGATATACAATGTAATACTGACATATAATCACACACATGAGTTGGGCTTGATGGACTTGTGTCTTTTTTTAGACCTCACCTACTATGTAACTATAATGTTTATTCAAAGGAAATACATTTATACTGAACCCTTTCACCAAAAGTTACACCAAGGAACTCCAAACACTCCAAACCCCACTCCACTATTTCCCCGAGATCGGGACCCCAAAACACACCAAACCCCACCCCATGTCCCCCTCTCTGGGATCAGGACTCCAAAACACTCTAAACCTCACCCTTTTTTCTCCTGTCCACCATCTTCCTAGGATCAGAACCCCAAAACATATTAAACTCCACCTCGTGTGCCTCTCTACACCATCACTCTGAGATCGGGACCCCTAAATCACCAAAGCTGACCCTATGACCCCTTTCTGTGGGATCAGGACACCAAGCCCACCAAAAGTCCCCCTCTTTGGGATCAGGACCCCGAACTGCACCCCATACCATGTCCGCTTCCCTGGGATCAGGACTCCAAGCCCACCAAACTGCATCCCATGTGCCCTTTCTCCAGGATTAGGACCCCAAAACACTCCAAACCCCATCCTCTGCCCTCCTCTCCAGGATCAGGACGCCAAAGCCACCAAACCCTACTCCATGTCCCCCTCTTTAGGATCCCAAACTGCACCCTATGTCCCTTTTCTCTGGGATCAGGACCCCAAACCACACCCAATGCGCCCCCCACACACACAGGATCATAAGGCCACCAAACCTCACCTCACCTCTTTGTGAGATCAAGACCCCCAAACACACCTCATGTCCCCCTTTACTGGGATCAAGACCCCAAACCCCACCCTATTTTGCCCTGTTCATCATCTCCTCATGATCAGCACCCCAAAAACACTTTCAACTGCACCTCATGTACCCCTATCTCTCTGGGATCAGGACCCCAAACACCAAATTTCACTGCATGTCCCCCTTCTCTGGGATCAGAACTCCAAACCCACCCAACCTCACACATTGCCCCCCTTCTGTGGGATCAGAACCCCAAACCTCATGTCCGCCTTCTCTGCGATCAGAACTCCAAACCCACCAATGTCCCCCTTCTATGAGATCAGAACCCCAAACCCACCAATGTCCCCCTTCTATGAGATCAGAACCCCAAACCCACCAATGTCCCCCTTCTCTGGGATCAGAACCCCAAACCCACCCCATGTCCCCCTTCTATGGGATCAGAACCCCAAACCCACCCAACCCCATGTCCCCCTTCTCTGGGATCAGAACCCATCATCCCATGTCCCCCTTATCTGGGATCAGAACCCCAAAACTGCCCAACCCCATGTCCTCCTTCTCTGGGGTCAGAACCCCAAACCCATCCCATGTCCCCTTCTCTTGTATTAGAACCCTCGAACCCACCCACCCTCACCCCATGTCCCCCTTCTCTGGGATCAGAACCCCAAATCCTATGCCCCCTTCTCTGAGATAAGAACCCCAAACCCACCCAACCTCACCCCATGTCCCCCTTCTCTGGGTTCAGAACCCCAAACCTCATTTCCCCTTTCTCTGGGATCAGAACCCCAAACCACACGCCCCCCTTTTCTGGTATCAGAACCCCAAACCCACCCCATGTCCCCCTTCTATGGGATCAGAACCCCAAACCCACCCAACCCCATGTCCCCCTTCTCTGGGATCAGAACCCATCATCCCATGTCCCCCTTATCTGGGATCAGAACCCCAAAACTGCCCAACCCCATGTCCTCCTTCTCTGGGGTCAGAACCCCAAACCCATCCCATGTCCCCTTCTCTTGTATTAGAACCCTCGAACCCACCCACCCTCACCCCATGTCCCCCTTCTCTGGGATCAGAACCCCAAATCCTATGCCCCCCTTCTCTGAGATGAGAACCCCAAACCCACCCAACCTCACCCCATGTCCCCCTTCTCTGGGTTCAGAACCCCAAACCTCATTTCCCCTTTCTCTGGGATCAGAACCCCAAACCACACGCCCCCCTTTTCTGGTATCAGAACCCCAAACCCACCCATGTCCTCCTTCTCTGGGATCAGAACCCCAATTCATATCCCTTCTTTCAGGTCATAACATTGTAGCAACTCACATTAGTAATCAGAGTTTCCTTATCACAATATCTAATCTTCATCTATTTTTCACCATATAATTAGCCGGGTCAGAGACCAGGCCTCAAAAAATTGTTGAAAACTCATAATTGTTCCTCTCCACGGAAATCTTTAGTAAAAGGCGAAAGATTTATTCGATCTGAAGAGAAACCAGAGTATACCGACATGAGAGGAGAGAGAACCGCCCACTGAAGGACGGCCCCCGCCCACCTGATGGAGAGCCCACCCCTCATTATATTTCATATCATTTATAATCCTCCATATCACTTCCATCACACACACCGAGCTAGAGAATATGAGGAGAGACAAGAATATCGATTATTATATTAATCAGGCCGATAAATCTCTATAGAAGATGAGCGATCTGTATGCAAATCACCTGGATCACCGAGAGAGAGGGATCATGGGAGTGGGCGGAGCCTCATCTCTACCACGCCTCCCCTCCAGTCTACGAATAGGAGTCCTGATCACCGACACAAATGTAGCGGATCGGAAGGAATGTTTCCATCTACAGGAAGTGTGAGAACCTCCTGAGGACTCATCTCCTCTACAATATAAAAGAGACGTGTATTTGTCACATGGGATTGTAAATAAAGTTTAAAAAAAACTCAGAGCAATGTCAATGGGTGTCATTTCCCTGCATTTGAAACTTATATTAACGACTTCATCTCCGGAAGGTGCGTTTTTTGGGCTGTTTTTTTTTTTTGCGATGCCGTGCTGCGTTACTGACAATTGCGCGGTTGTGCAGCACAAATAAAATTGATGTCCTTTTTTTCCCAATAAGCGCATATTGATTGGTCTGTGCAAAAGTTATAACATCTAGAAACTATGGGATAGTTTTATGGAATTTTATTTATTTTTTTGCTAGTAATGGCGGCGATTAGCAACTGCGATAGTGCGGAAAACAAATCTGACGTTTTTTGACACTTTTTTGGGAACCAGCGACACTAATACAGTGGTAAGTGCTGAATAATATACACTGTCACTGTAATAAGGTCCCTATCACACTGGGGCGGTGGGTGCGTCAGCGGTAAAGCGCCGCTATTTTTTTTTTTTAGCAGTGCTTTGCCAACAACTTGGTGGCGCTATTCAGCTTCTAGCAGGGAGCTTTTACCCCCCCCCCCCCCCCGCTAGCGGCTGAAAAAGGGTTAAAACCACCCGCAAAGCGCTGCTGCTGTCGGTATATCCGCTCTGCCCATTGATTTCAATGGGCAAGAGCGGTGAAGGAGCGATATACACACCGCTCCATAGATGTGGCTAGCAGGACTTTTTTTTTAGCATCCTGCCAGCGCACCGCTCCAGTCTGAGAGCCCTCTGGGCGTTCACGCTTGAGACAAAGCAGCAGCTCTTTCAGGGCGCTTTGCAGGCTCTATTCTTAGCGCTGTAGCGCCTGCAAAGCGCCCCAGTGTGAAAGGGGTCTGATAACACTGGCTGGAAAGGGGTTAACATCTAGGGGCGATCAAGGGGGTTAAATGGAGTGGCGGCCCGTCCATAGTGCTCTAATTGGCTTAAAAAAAAGGGTGGGCTCAGGGCGCAGTGCACCCAGCTGTGCGACAATTCTCCTCCTGGCCAATCAGGAAGTGGGACACCTCACCTGATTGGCCGAGAGGAGAAGCGATTCTATTGGCCGCCGAGGAGGAAGAGGGAGGAGACGCAGGGGAAGTTGAGGAGACGCAGGGGGAAGGCGCCGCCCGGAGGAAGCGCTGCCCACAACCTAGATGGGGTACGTACGGGTTTGGTGACTGACTGACCAACTGGGGGGATGTGCCTGTGACCCGACCGACTGGGGGTATGCTGCCCCCTCCCCCCCAAAATAAATATATATATAAATATATCAAAAAGTAAATACACCCTTCACATTTGTGTAAATATTTTCTTCTCTCTTTTCATGTGCAAACACTGAAGAAATTACACTTGTCTACAATGTAAAGTAGTGAGTGTACAGCTTGCAGGCAGGTACTGGCCATCGGGACTACCGGGAGTTTCCCAGTGGGCCGAAGGCTCAGTGGGACACTCTGATGTGAGGGGGTGCTGATGGGACACTCAAAATGTAAATGGGCTGGTCTGGATGAAGTCCAGAGCCAAATTTCTGTCCCAGTCCAGCCCTGACAGCTTGTATAACAGTGTAAATTTCCTGTCCCCCTCAAAATAACTCAACACACAGCCATTAATGTCTAAACCGCTGGCAACAAAAGTCAGTACACCCCCTAAGGGAAAATCTCCAAATTGGGCTCAAAGTGTCAATATTTTGTGTGGCCGCCATTATTTTCCAGCACTGCCTTCACCCTCTTGGGCATGGAGGTCAGCAGAGCTTCACAGGTCACCACTGGAGTCCTCTTCCCCTCCCCCATGATGACATCACAGAGCTGGTGGACGTTGGAGACCTTCCCCTCCTCCACCTTCCCTCTGAGGATGTCCCACAGATGATCAATAGGGTTTAGGTCTGGAGATATGCTTGGCCAGTCCATCACCTTTACCCTCAGCTTCTTTAGCAAGGCAGTGGTGGTGTTGGAGGTGTGTTTGGGGTGGTTATCATGTTGGAATACTGCCCTGCGGTCCAGTCTCTGAAGGGAGGGGATCAAGCTCTGCTTCAGTATGTCACAGTACATGTTGACATTCATGGTCCCCTCAATGATCTGTAGCCCCCCAGTGCCGGCAGCACTCATGCAGCCCCAGACCATGACACTTCCACCACCATGCCTGACTGTAGACAAGACACACTTGTCTTTGTCCTCCTCACCTGGTTGCCACCACACACGCTTGTCACCGACGCCAAATACGTTTATCTTGGTCTCATCAGACCACAGGACATGGTTCCAGTAATCCATCTCCTTAGTCTGCTTGTCTTCAGCAAACTGTTTGTGGTCTTTCTTGTGCATCATCTTTAGAACAGGCTTCCTTCTGGGACGACAGCCATACAGACCAATTTGATGCAGTGTGCGGCGTATGGTCTGAGCACTGACAGGCTGACCCCCCCACCCCTACACCCTCTCCAGCAATGCTGGCAGCACTCATACGTCTATTTCCCAAAGACAACCTCTGGATATGACGCTGAGCACGTGACCTCAACTTCTTTGGTGGACCATGGCGAGGCCTGTTCTGAGGGGAACCTGTCCTGTTATACCGCTGTATGGTCTTGGCCACCGTGCTGCAGCTCAGTTTCAGGGTCTTGGCAATCTTCTTATAGCCTAGGCCATCTTTATGTAGAGCAACAATTCTTATCTTCAGATCCTCAGAGAGTTCTTTGCCGTGAGGTGCCATGTTGAACTTCAAGTGACCAGTATGAGAGAGTGAGAGCGATAACACCAAATTTAATACACCTGCTCCCCATTAGGGATGAGCTTCGCGTTTGAGTCAAACCCATGTTCAACTCGAACATTGGCTGTTCACCTGTTCGGCGAATTCCAAACATTATGGGCCGTTTGTGCCAAATTCGAGTGGCGCCTCACATCCCATAATTCATTGCGGCATCACAGTGCATTGCTGGCTGATGATTGGCCAAGCATGCACTATGACCCGCATGCTTGGCCAATCACAGCGCCATCTGTACAGTGAGCTGTAATTGGCCAAAGCCAGGGTGGCTTTGGCCAATTATGGCTCAGGGGGTTTAGTACACGACCCACACTATATAAGGCCGCCTGCGCGGTGGCCTTGCGTAGTGTGTTGCGTCGGCGGAGAGAGAGATAGAAGGAGAGACAGTGTCTTTGAATTTCATTTGAAGCTGTTGCAATTACAGTCGGTGTATTGTGCCACCTGCACAGTGTATGCCTAAAGCTACCCCAATTTCTGGTGTTCTGCTGATCCTTTACCGCAGGCAGCTGCAGTAATTACAGTCTGTGTACTGTGTCATCTGCACAGTGTGCACTTAAAGTGGTTGTAAACCCTTACAAACCACTTTGACCTACAGGTAAGCCTAGATTAAGGCTTACCTGTAGGTCCAAGCAATATCTCCTAAACCTATATGGTTTAGGAGATATTTGCCCGAAAACGGGCACCGCTGTCTACGGCGCATGCGCCGTAGACAGCGGCGCGCAGGCGCACTGAGCGCGGCATTTCCAAGAATGGAGCATGCGCGGGAGTGACGTCATCGCGGCTTCGCCGAATGACAGCGGCGGAGCTGCGAGACGCCACCAGCAAGATGGATGCGGCGGACTACAGGGGACAGCGGCGACTTCGCTGGCTCCTGTGTCAGGTAAGTGACACATAATGGGCTACTATGCGATGCATAGTAGTCCATTATGCTTTGCCTTTGCAGGGAATGAAAGAGGAAGTAAACCCATCAGGGTTTACTTCCTCTTTAAAACTACCCCTATTGCTGGTGTTCTCATAGTAATAATACTACAGGCAGGCAGTTGATTCTGCTAGCTGCAGTATAATCAGTATATACATCCCAGATTTGTGCAGCTACATCTCCCTGCAGGCCATTAGTATGTCTGGAAGGCCAACAAGGAGAGGTAGACAGTCACGAGCCAATTAAAGAGGGCAAGTGGGCTCTGTGTCTAGAGGCAACAGTGCTGGTCAGACATGGACACGGTGCATCCTCATCAGCACGTGGCCATGGGACACGCTTGTCCTTATTTTCAGCAGCTGGACGTGTTGAGCTGAAGACTTGGTAGAGTGGATGACCAAGCCCTCTCCATCCTCCTCATCCTCTCTCACCCAGGCTCAGGGTACTGGCAAAGCAGCTGCCAACGAGGCCTCTTCCATCGGCTCAATGGCATTAGTCACTCCTTCCCTAGCCCCGCCATGTCCTCCTGATGAGTCCCCCAATCTGTTTGAGCACAGTGTTGGGTACATGCTCCATGAGGATGCCCAGCGTTTTGAAGGCTCTGATGATGATACCCAACTAGAGGAAGGCAGTAAAGTGAGCCCAGAGAGAGGGGGTGCCCAAGAAGGACAGCAATCTGGCAGTCATGTTCCACCAGCTGCAGCATACTGCCAGTGATGAGGAGGGAGGGGATGATGAGGTCACTAACTCCACGTGGGTGCCTGATAGGAGAGAGGAGGAGGCACATCTCCAACAAGGCAGGATGCCCTCCGGGGGCCAGCTTAAGGGCAGCCCACTGACTGCATCGCACTGCATGTGCAGGGCACTGCCTCTGCACGTTATTCTAAAAGTTCTTTGGTGTGGGCCTTTTTTGAGACGAGTGCATCAGATCGCACCACTGCTATTTGCAACATATGTCTCAAGTGTATCTCGCGTGGCCAAAACATCAGCCGCTTGGGCACCACATGCTTGACCAGACATATGTTGACCTGCCATGCAGCTCGTTGGCAAGCGTACCTCAAAGACCCACACCAAAGAACAAAGCGGACCTCTCCTTGCTCCTCATCAGCTGGGATCTCCAACCCCACTAGACCTTCAGTCCTCTCTGAAACTTTCACTGAGAGGAATGAAGGTGTAGAATTAGGTGTGTCACAGCCAAGTGCTTGCGGGCACTCTGCTAGCGGTACACCAACGTCTGATTATAGCAGGCAAATTTCCCTGCCCCAGCTGCTGGACCATCAAAAGAAGTTCACTCCCAGCCATCTACATGCCCAGCGGTTGAATGCTAGCTTGGCTAAATTGCTAGCACTTCAACTGCTGCCTTTTCAGTTGGTAGACTCGGCCCCCTTCCGTGAGTTTGTACAATGTGCTGTTCCTCAGTGGCAGGTCCCCAAATGCCACTTTTTCTCATGGAAGGCGATTCCGGCTCTCTACCGGCATGTGGAAGGCAATGTCCTTGCCTCGATGGACAGGGCGGTCTCATGGACAGGGACGTTACCAGCAGGCATGGACAGGGACGTTACCTGTCTTTCACGGCCCATTGGTTCACTCTTCTGGCAGCTGGGAAGGATGCAGGACAAGGTGCAGTAGTGTTGGAGGTTGTTCCGCCACCACGTCTCCAAAATGCTACTATTGGTTGTGACACACCTCTCTCCTCCACCCCCTCCTCTTCTTCTTCCTCCATGGCCTCTTCCAGTGCTCTGTCCTCAGAACCAGCGGTGTTAAAGGGGCTACTCAAGTATGCAGGCAAAACGATGCCATGCCGTGCTTGCTCTGGTGTGCTTGGGGGACAGGAGCCACACTGGGGCAGATATTTTGTCAGCTCTGCAGGGGCAGGCCGAGAGGTGGTTGATGCTAAGCCAGCTTAAGCCAGGAATGGTGGTTTGCGACAATGGCACTAACCTCCTCTCCGCCCTCCGACAGGGACAACTGACCCATGTGCCCTGTCTGGCTCACGTCCTTAACTTGGTGCTGCAGCGGTTCTTGGGCAGGTACCCGGGCTTACAGGATGTCCTGAGGCAGGCCAGGAAAGTCTGTGTGCATTTCCGCCGGTCATATAATGCCAGTGCTCGGCTGGCTGAGCTCCAAAAGAAATTGAACCTGCCAAAGAATCTGTGACATGCCCACCAGGTGGAACTCAACGTTGGCCATGCTGCAGCAGCTGCACCCCCAGCAGAGGGCCATCAATGAGTACCTGTGCGACTATGGCACCAGGACAGGGTCAAGGGAGCTTGTTTTTTTCTCACCACGCCAGTGGGGCATGATCAGGGATGCATGCACTGTCCTGTCACCATTTGAGGAGGCCACAAGGATGGTGAGCAGTGACAGTGCATGCATCAGTGACACTGTACCTCTTGTCCACCTGTTGAAGTGGATATAGATGTTAAAGAGCACGGGCGATAGGGGTGATCCTTGAGGGACTCTGCATGTAATTTTTCATGCTTCCGAAGTGAACGTTCCTAGTTTTTCTAGAAGCCCAGGTTCTGAATCTGGGGAAGCAACTGTCAGCAGTGAGAAGTCCCTCCATACTAAAGGAGAGCCGGGAACATACACATCAGGTGCCGGCAGGTGCCTAGGCACTAGGAAAGAGTAGATGGGTGACAGGAAGGGTAGAGGGGGAAGTGCCAGGGAGGCTGATCCAGGGCTGGAGCATCCCAATAAGTACGCTCCATTGAGTGACATTGGTGATCCCAGTCAGAGACCAGCACTGCTGGAGGGACTCTCCTAGCTCCCGGGGGAAGAACTCCTCCAGTGAGAGTGGGGGGAAGTTAAGGGAAAGGAAAGACAGATTCTGGTGGTAGGGGACTCAATTCTTAGAAGGACAGAGCAGGGGTGGATCCGGGGGGCAACAGGGCAATTGCCCCCTCCGAGAATGCGGGTGATAGCGTGGGCGGGCGGTTCTGTGGGTGTTGTTCCGGGCAGACGGCTCCGCGGGTGATATCGTGGATGGGCGGTTCCGCGGTTGTCATTCCGGGTGGGCGGCTCCGCGGATGATAGCGCCTACGGGCGGCTCCGCGGGTGTCGTTCCGGGTGGGTGACAGCGCAGGCGGGCGGTTCCGCGGGTGTCGTTCAGGCGCGGGCGGGTGAGGGGGGGCAGCTGGGCGGCTCAGTGTTTGAGTTGGCTGCTGGGCAATCAGAAAGCCGGCAGGCAGGGAAGCAGGGAGATGACATCATCCGCAATGTGTGGCAGGCTATGTGGCAAGTGACAATCTGCAATGTGTGGCAGGCAACATGGCAAGTGACAATCTGCATTTGGTGACAAGTGATGTGGCAAGTGACACCCTCAGGGGTCCCACTGATTCTGCATTATGGTGAGTTGAACCATTTATTTTCATATTACAACGTAATAATAGAAACAACGTGCTTCAATCATCCTGACACCATAACAACCATGGTGCCGTGATGATTGAAGCGCCAATACCAGCCATTTCCCCAAAAAATTGCCCCCAAAAAACATATTTTCTAGCAGTGCCCCTCCCGAGACTAGACTCTGGACCCACCCCTGGGACAGAGAGGACAATCTGTGACTAAGACCTGAAGTGCTGAACTGTATGTTGTCTGCCGGGCGCTCAGGTTTGGCACATCATGGATCTGGTGAACAGATTACTGGGAGGGGGTGGGGAAGACCCGGCTGTCATGGTGCACGTTGGCACCAATGACAAAGTCAGAGGCAGATGGAGTGTCCTAAAGAACGATTTTAGGGACTTGGGAGCTAAATTGAGGAAAAGGACCTCCAAGGTAGTAATCTCAGGAATAGTACCGATACATCGAGCCACACCAAAAAGGCAGAGGGAGACTAGGGAAGTAAACAAGTGGCTGAAGAGCTGGTGTAGTAAGGAGGGGTTTGGAGGACTGGGCCGACTTCTCAGTCAATCACCAGTACTATAGAAGGGATGGACTGCACCTAAATGAGGAGGGTGCAGATCAGCTGGGAATGAAGATGGCCAAAACGTTAGAGGGGTTTTAAACTAGGCGACGGGGGGAGGGCCCAGAGGTAGAGATAGTCAGCATGGAACATATTCCAGAGGGTAGTATCGGGGGCATTAGTGGTAGGTTGACTAAAGCATATAAACCCAAGGTAAGTAACAAGTCCTAGTTGCAATCTCGGAACAACCATTAAGAGGATAATATGCAACCGGTCTAAACTGCGTGGCATGTTCACCAATGCCAGGAGCCTGGTGGACAAGATTTGTAAACTAGAGATGCTGTTGTATGAGGAGGATTTGCATTTTGTGGGAATTTCAGAGACCTGGTTCAACAGCTCTCATGATTGGCAAACATTCAAGGGTATTCCCTTTATCGCAGGGATAGAGAGGGTAAAACAGGGGGAGGGGTACGCCTATATATCAAGAATAATGTACAAGTGAATGTGAAAGATGACATCACTAAGGGAGCTAGGGGGGAGGTGGAATCCTTATTGCTAGATCTCCAAAGGGATCAAGTTAAAGGGAAAATAATACTGGGAGTATGCTATAGACCAGGGATGTCCAAACTTTTTTCAAAGAGGGCCAGATTTGATGAACTGAACATGCGCGAGGGCCGACCATTTTGCCTGACATTCTTTGAACCATTAAAATTCGGTCTAAGCGTGTCCATCCGAGCGCCAATACACGGCCCAACAAGAATTCTCTTGCCTTTGTGGCTGTGTGTGGTGAATAGGTGAACTCAAGTGTATTATTTGGATACACCATATTTATTGACGTATAACACGCACCTTCACTTTAAGAGGGAAGCTTCAGGAAAAAAAAACTTAAAATTTTAAATAAAGAACTGTGAAGCAAAACAAGGGTCAGTGTCTATCTGTAGACCCACAATTGCCAGGAATGCAGCGCTCACCATTGCTAGGAATGCAGCGCCCACCATTGCCAGGGATGCACCCACCATTGCCAGGGAATTCACCCACCATTGCCAGGGAATTCACCCACCATTGCCAGGGAATTCACCCACCATTGCCAGGGAATTCACCCACCATTGCCGGGAATTCACTCACCATTGCCGGGAATGCAGCCACCATTACCAGGGATTCACTCACCATTGCCGGGAATGCAGCCACCATTGCCAGGAATTTCACCCACCATTGCCAGGAATTCACCCGCCATTGCCAGGAATTCACTCACCATTGCTGGGAATGCTGCCACCATTGCCGGGAATGCTGCCACCATTGCTGGGAATGCAGCCACCATTGCCGGGAATGCAGCCACCATTGCCGGGAATGCAGCCACCATTGCCAGGAATGCAGCCACCATTGCCAGGAATTTCACCCACCATTGCCAGGAATTTCACCCACCATTGCTAGGAATTCACTCACCATTGCTAGGAATGCAGCGCCCACCATTGCCAGGGATGCACCCACTATTGCCAGGGAATTCACCCACCATTGCCAGGGAATTCACCCTCCATTGCCAGGGAATTCACCCACCATTGCCAGGGAATTCACCCACCATTGCCGGGAATGCTGCCACCATTGCCGGGAATGCAGCCACCATTGCCGGGAATGCAACCACCATTGCCGGGAATGCAACCACCATTGCCAGGGAATTCACTCACCATTGCCGGGAATGCAGCCACCATTGCCGGGAATGCAGCCACCATTGCCAGGAATGCAGCCACCATTGCCAGGGATTCACCCACCATTGCCAGGAATGCAGCCACCATTGCTGGGAATGCAGCCACCATTGCCAGGAATGCAGCCACCATTGCCAGGAATGCAGCCACCATTGCCGGGAATGCAGCCACCATTGCCGGGAATGCAGCCACCATTGCCAGGAATGCAGCCACCATTGCCAGGTATTTCACCCACCATTGCCAGGAATTTCACCCACCATTGCCAGGAATTCACTCACCATTGCTGGGAATGGAGCCACCATTGCCAGGAATGCACTCACCATTGCCGGGAATGCTGCCACCATTGCCAGGAATGCAGCCACCATTGCCAGGAATGCAGCCACCATTGCCAGGAATGCAGCCACCATTGCCAGGTATTTCACCCACCATTGCCAGGAATTTTACCCACCATTGCCAGGAATTCACTCACCATTGCTGGGAATGGAGCCACCATTGCCAGGAATGCACTCACCATTGCCGGGAATGCTGCCACCATTGCCAGGAATGCAGCCACCATTGCCAGGAATGCAGCCACCATTGCCAGGAATGCAGCCACCATTGCCAGGTATTTCACCCACCATTGCCAGGAATTTCACCCACCATTGCCAGGAATGCAGCCACCATTGCCAGGAATGCAGCCACCATTGCCGGGAATGCAGCCACCATTGCCGGGAATGCTGCCACCATTGCCGGGAATGCTGCCACCATTGCCAGGAATGCAGCCACCATTGCCAGGAATGCAGCCACCATTGCCAGGTATTTCACCCACCATTGCCGGGAATGCAGCCACCATTGCCAGGGATTCACCCGCCATTGCTAGGAATTCACTCACCATTGCTGGGAATGCAGCCACCATTGCCAGGAATGCAGGCACCATTGCCAGGAATGCACCCACCATTGCCAGGAATGCACCCACCAATGCCAGAAATTCACTCACCATTGCCGGGAATGCTGCCACCATTGCCGAGAATGCTGCCACCATTGCCAGGAATGCAGCCACCATTGCCAGGAATTTCACCCACCATTGCCAGGAATTTCACCCACCATTGCCAGGAATGCAGCCACCATTGCTAGGAATTCACTCACCATTGCCAGGAATGCAGCTACCATTACCATCAGTGCAGCCATGGAGGGCAGGACGAGCGCCAAAGACATCTTACAGGAGAATCTCCTGTTTACACAACGGCCTCTTTAAGAGAAAGTCCCGCCTCCTTTGATGGACAGTACAGTCATCCAATGGCAGAGACGGGACTTCCTATTACAGCTGCCGTGTAAACAGGAAATTCTCCTCCTGTGTGCACAGCACTCGTCCCGTCTCCTCCCTCCGAGGCAGCCGGACTATATATCTTTTGTGGCCCCGGCGCTGGGAGATCGCCGAGGGCCACAAAAGATATATGTGTTTAAACAACCAGGCGGGCCGTTCAAAACCAGACCGCGATTGGCCCGCGGGCCGGACTTTGGACATGCCTGCTATAGACCCTCTAACATGAGGGAGGATGGGGAGACAGATTTCCTATCACAATTTGGATTAGCAGCAAGGATGGGAAGTGTTATCATAATGGGGGATTTTAATTATCCAGACATAGACTGGGCGGAGGGAACCGCACATTCATCTAAGGCTCGCCAGTTCCTAAATTTCTTGCAGGACAATTTTATGGATCAGATGGTAGACGCACCAACTAGAAATAAAGTGTTACTGGATCTACTGATTACCAACAATACAGACCTGATCACGGATATGGAAATACGGGGCAATTTAGGGAACAGCGATCACAGGTCAATTGGCTTCAGTATAAATCACACAAATAGGAAACATAAGGGGAATACAAAGACACTGAATTTCAAATGCGCCAACTTCCCTAAACTACAAACCTTGTTAAAAGGCATAAATTGGAATAAAATCTTAGGAACAAAGAACACGGAGAAGAGATGGGTTTACTTTAAGAGCACATTAAATAAGGTCATTAGCCAATGCATCCCATTGGGTAATAAATTTAAAAGAGTGAACAAAAGTCCTGGGTGGCTTAACTCCAATGTAAAAATGCATATAAAAGCAAAGGAGAAGGCCTTCAAAAATACAATGTTGAGGGATCATCATCAGAATTCAGACTTTATAAAGAATGCAACAAGAAATGTAAGGGTGCAATAAGGATGGCTAATATAGAACACGAAAGACACATTGCGGAGGAGAGCAAATAAAAATCCCAAGAAATTCTCTAAGTATGTAAACAGTAAAAAGGGAGGACAGACCATATTGGCCCCGTAAAGAATGAGGAAGGACATCTGGATACAAAGGATGGGGAGATGGTGAAGGTATTGAATGTATTCTTGTCCTCAGTCTTCACAAGGGAATCGGGGGGCTTCAGTAACCAAAACTGCAGTGTTTATCCTCAGGACACATCACAGGAAGGACCTCCATGGTTAACAGAGGACAGAATTAAAAATTAGACTTGGGAAACTTAACAGTAATAAATCACTGGGACCAGATGGCTTGCACCCGAGGGTACTTGGGGAACTCAGTCAAGTAATTGCCAGACCATTGTTCGTAATTTTTGCTGACAGTCTACTGACTGGAATGGTACCAGCTGATTGGAGAAAAGCCAATGTAGCACCAATATTTAATAAGGTCCCAAAATACATCCCTGGGAATTACAGACCAGTTAGCCTAATATCAATAGTATGTAAACTCTTGGAGGGGATGATAAGGGACTATATACAAGATTTTAGTATTGAGAACGATATCATTAGCAGTAATCAGCATGGATTCATGAAGAATCGTTCTTGCTAAACCAATCTACTAACCTTCTATGAGGAGGTGAGTTGCCATCTATAGGAAGACCCGTAGACATGTTGTATCTAGATAAAGGATGGCCCGTAGACGTGGTGTATCTAGATAAAGGAAGGCCCGTAGACGTGGTGTATCTAGATAAAGGAAGGCCCGTAGACGTGGTGTATCTAGATAAAGGAAGGTCTGTAGACGTGGTGTATCTAGATAAAGGAAGGCCCGTAGACGTGGTGTATCTAGATAAAGGATGGCCCGTAGACGTGGTGTATCTGGATTTTACAAAAGCATCTGACACAGTTCCCCATAGACGTTTACTGTACAAAATATGAGGTGAGGGTGAGTACATGGATTGAAAACTGGCTACAAGGGCAAGTTCAGAGGGTGGTGATAAATGGGGAGTACTCGGATTGGTCGGGGTGGGTAGTGGGGTCCCCCAGGGTTCTGTGCTGGGACCAATCCTGTTTAATTTTTCATAAACAACCTGGAGGATGGGGGTGGGGTAAACTGTTCAATCTCTGTATTTGCGGACAATACTAAGCTAAGCAGGGCAATAACTTCTCCGCAGGATGTGGAAACCTTGCAAGAAGATCGGAACAAATGAATGGGGGGAGGGGCAACTACATGATAAATGAGGTTCAATGTAGAAAAATGTGCATTTGGGTGGTAAAAATATGAATGCAATCTATAGACTGGGGGGAGAACCTCTGGGGGGATGTAGGATGGAGGAGGACCTGGGGGGAGGAGAACCTCTGGGGGGGTCTAGGATGGAAAAGGACTTGGGGGTCCTAGTAGATGATGGGCTCAGCAATGCCAAGCTGCTGCTAACAAAGCAAAAAATATCGGCATTAAAAAGGGATCAACTCCAGAGATAAAACAATAATTCTCCCCTCTACAAGACTCTGGTCCGGCCGCACCTGGAGTATACTGTCCAGTTCTGGGCACCAGTCCTCAGGAAGGATGTACTGGAAATGGAGCGACTACAAAGAAGGGCAACAAAGCTAATAAAGGGTCTGGAGGATATTAGTTATGAGGAAAGGTTGTGAGCTCTGAACTTATTCTCTCTGGAGAAGAGACGCCTGAGAGGGGATATGATTTCATTATATAAATACCGGACTGGTGACCCCACAATATATAAATACCGGACTGGTGACCCCACAATATAAATACCGGACTGGTGACCCCACAATAGGGAGAAAACTTTTTTGTGGAAGGGAGTTTAACAAGACTCGTGGCCACTCTTTAAAATTAGAAGAAAAGAGGTTTAACCTTAAACTATGTAGAGGGTTCTTTACTGTAAGAGCGACAAGGATGTGGAATTCCCTTCCGCAGGCGGTGGTCTCAGTGGGGGGCATTGATAGTTTCAATAAACTATTAGATAAGCACCTGAACGACCACAACATATAGGGATATACAATGTAATACTGACATATAATCACACACATGAGTTGGGCTTGATGGACTTGTGTCTTTTTTTAGACCTCACCTACTATGTAACTATAATGTTTATTCAAAGGAAATACATTTATACTGAACCCTTTCACCAAAAGTAACACCAAGGAACTCCAAAACACTCCAAACCCCACTCCACTATTTCCCCGAGATCGGGACCCCAAAACACACCAAACCCCACCCCATGTCCCCCTCTCTGGGATCAGGACTCCAAAACACTCTAAACCTCACCCTTTTTTCTCCTATCCACCATCTTCCTAGGATCAGAACCCCAAAACATATTAAACTCCACCTCGTGTGCCTCTCTACACCATCACTCTGAGATCGGGACCCCTAAATCACCAAAGCTGACCCTATGACCCCTTTCTGTGGGATCAGGACACCAAGCCCACCAAAAGTCCCCCTCTTTGGGATCAGGACCCCGAACTGCACCCCATACCATGTCCGCTTCCCTGGGATCAGGACTCCAAGCCCACCAAACTGCATCCCATGTGCCCTTTCTCCAGGATTAGGACCCCAAAACACTCCAAACCTCATCCTCTGCCCTCCTCTCCAGGATCAGGACCTCAAAACCACCAAACCCTACTCCATGTCCCCCTCTTTAGGATCCCAAACTGCACCCTATGTCCCCTTTCTCTGGGATCAGGACCCCAAACCACACCCAATGCGCCCCCCACACACACAGGATCATAAGGCCACCAAACCTCACCTCACCTCTTTGTGAGATCAAGACCCCCAAACACACCTCATGTCCCCCTTCACTGGGATCAAGACCCCAAACCCCACCCTATTTTGCCCTGTTCACCATCTCCTCATGATCAGCACCCCAAAAACACTTTCAACTGCACCTCATGTACCCCTATCTCTCTGGGATCAGGACCCCAAACACCAAATCTCACTGCATGTCCCCCTTCTCTGGGATCAGAACCCCAAACCCACCCAACCTCACACAATGCCCCCCTTCTGTGGGATCAGAACCCCAAACCTCATGTCCGCCTTCTCTGCGATCAGAACTCCAAACCCACCAATGTCCCCCTTCTATGAGATCAGAACCCCAAACCCACCAATGTCCCCCTTCTATGAGATCAGAACCCCAAACCCACCAATGTCCCCCTTCTATGAGATCAGAACCCCAAACCCACCAATGTCCCCCTTCTATGAGATCAGAACCCCAAACCCACCAATGTCCCCCTTCTATGAGATCAGAACTCCAAACCCACCCCATGTCCCCCTTCTATGAGATCAGAACCCCAAACCCACCAATGTCCCCCTTCTATAAGATCAGAACCCCAAACCCACCCATGTCCCCCTTCTATGAGATCAGAACTCCAAACGCACCCCATGTCCCCCTTCTATGAGATCAGAACTCCAAACCCACCCATGTCCCCCTTCTATGAGATCAGAACCCCAAACCCACCCCATGTCCCCCTTCTATGAGATCAGAACCCCAAACCCACCAATGTCCCCTTTCTATGAGATCAGAACTCCAAACCCACCAATGTCCCCCTTCTATGTGATCAGAACCCCAAATCCATCCATGTCCCCCTTCTATGAGATCAGAACCCCAAACCCACCCCATGTCCCCCTTCTATGGGATCAGAACCCCAAACCCACCCAACCCCATGTCCCCCTTCTCTGGGATCAGAACCCATCATCCCATGTCCCCCTTATCTGGGATCAGAACCCCAAAACTGCCCAACCCCATGTCCTCCTTCTCTGGGGTCAGAACCCCAAACCCATCCCATGTCCCCTTCTCTTGTATTAGAACCCTCGAACCCACCCACCCTCACCCCATGTCCCCCTTCTCTGGGATCAGAACCCCAAACCCTATGCCCCCTTCTCTGGGATCAGAACCCCAAACCCCATGTTCTCCTTTTCTGGGATCAGAACCCTAAACCCACCCAACTTCACCCAATGTCCCCCTTCTCTGGTATTAGAACCCCCAAACCCACCCACCCTCACCCCATGTCCCCCTTCTCTGGGATCATAACCCCAAACTCCATGTTCTCCTTCTCTGGGATCAGAACCCTAAACCCACTCAACCTCACCCCATGTCTCCCTTCTCTGGTATTAGAACCCCCGAACCCACCCACCCTCACCCCATGTCCCCCTTCTCTGGGTTCAGAACCCCAAACCTCATTTCCCCTTTCTCTGGGATCAGAACCCCAAACCACACGCCCCCCTTCTCTGGTATTAGAAACCCCAACCGACCCAAGTCCCCCTTCTCTGATGTCAGAACCCCCAACCCACCCCATGTCCCCCTTCTATGGGATCAGAACCCCAATTCATATCCCTTCATTCCCTAGAAAGGTGTTTTTTTACTAGCCACAAATAACACATCAGTTCATAACATTGTAGCAACTCACTTTAGCAACCAGAGTTTCTTTATCACAATGTATGTTAAATAATCTTCATCTATTTTTCACCATATAATTAGCCGGGTCAGAGACCAGGCCTCAAAAAATTGTTGAAAACTCATAATTGTTCCTCTCCACGGAAATCTTTAGTAAAAGGCGAAAGATTTATTCGATCTGAAGAGAAACCAGAGTATACCGACATGAGAGGAGAGAGAACCGCCCACTGAAGGACGGCCCCCGCCCACCTGATGGAGAGCCCACCCCTCATTATATTTCATATCATTTATAATCCTCCATATCACTTCCATCACACACACCGAGCTACAGAATATGAGGAGAGACAAGAATATCGATTATTATATTCATCAGGCCGATAAATCTCTATAGAAGATGAGCGATCTGTATGCAAATCACCTGGAACAGCGAGAGAGAGGGCTCATGGGAGTGGGCGGAGCCTCATCTCTACCACGCCTCCCCCAGTCTATCAATAGGAGTCCTGATCACCGACACAAATGTAGCGGATCGGAAGGAATGTTTCCATCTACAGGAAGTGTGAGAAACTCCTGAGGACTCATCTCCTCTACAATATAAAAGAGACGTGTATTTGTCACATGGGATTTTAAATAAAGTTTTAAAAAAAACTCAGAGCAATGTCAATGGGTGTCATTTTCCTGCATTTGAAACTTATATTAACGACTTCAGCTCCAGAAGGTGCGTTTTTTGGGCTGTTTTTTTTTTTTGCAATACGGCGCTGCGTTACTGACAATTGCGCGGTTGTGCAGCACAAATAAAATTGATGTCATTTTTTCCCAATAAGCGCATATTGATTGGTCTGTGCAAAACTTATAACACTTATAAACTATGGGATAGTTTTATGGAATTTTATTTATTTTTTGCTAGTAATGGCGGCGATTAGCGACTTTTTGGGAACCAGCGACACTAATACAGTGGTAAGTGCTGAATAATATACACTGTCACTGTACTAAGGTCCCTATCACACTGGGGCGGTGGGTGCGTCAGCGGTAAAGCGCCGCTATTTTTTTTTCATCAGCGCCTTTGTTGTCAATTTAGCGGCGCTATTCAGCTTCTAGCGGGGAGCTTTTACTCCCCCCCGCTAGCGACTGAGAAAGGGTTAAAATTACCCGCAAAGCGCTGCTGCTGGCGATATAGCCGCGCTGCCCATTGATTTCAATGGGCAGGAGCGGTAAAGGAGCGATATACACACCGCTCCTTCACCGCTCCAAAGATGTGGCTAGCAGGACATTTTTTTTAGCATCCTGCCAGTGCACCGCTCCAGTGTGAGAGCCCTCGGGGCGTTCACACTGGGGACAAAGCAGCGGCTCTTTCAGGGCGCTTTGCAGGCGCTATTTTTAGCGATGTAGCGCCTGCAAATCGCCCCAGTGTGAAAGGGGTCTGATAACACTGGCTGGGAAGGGGTTAACCTCCTGGGGGCTCTAATTGGCTTCAAAAAAAGGGTGGGCTCAGGGCGCAGTGCACCCAGCTGTGCGACAACTCTCCTCCTGACACGTCAACTGATTGGCCGAGAGAAGTGATTCTATTGGGCGCCGGGGAGGAAGAGGGAGGAGACACAAGGGGAAGCCGCCAAAGCTGAGGAGACGCAGGGGAAACCGCCGCCCAGAGGAAGCGCTGCCCGCTACCTAGATGGGGTAAGTGCGGGGTTGGTGACCGATTGACCAACTGGGGGGATGTGCCTATGACCCGACCGACTGGGGGTTTGCTGCCCCCCCGCCAAAAATAAATAAATAAATATGAATATATATATATATATCACAAAAGTAAATACACCCTTCACATTTTTGTAATTATTGTATTATATCTTTTCATGTGACAACACTGAAGAAATGACACTTGTCTACAATGTAAAGTAGTGAGTGTACAGCTTGTATAACAGTGTAAATTTCCTGTCCCCTCAAAATAACTCAACACACAGCCATTAATGTCTAAACCGCTGCCAACAAAAGTCAGTACACCCCTAAGGAAAAATCTCCAAATTGGGCCCAAAGTGTCAATATTTTGTGTGGCCGCCATTATTTTCCAGCACTGCCTTCACCTTCTCGGGCATGGAAGTCACCAGAGCTTCCCAGGTCACCACTGGAGTCCTCTTCCCCTCCCCCATGATGACATCACGGAGCTGGTGGATGTTGGAGACCTTCCCCTCCTCCACCTTCCCTCTGAGGATGCCCCACAGATGATCAATAGGGTTTAGGTCTGGAGACATGCTTGGCCAGTCCATTACCTTGTGCATCATCTTTAGAAGAGGCTTCCTTTTGGGATGACAGCCATACAGACCAATTTGATGCAGTGTGCGGCGTATGGTCTGATCACTGACAGACTGACCCCCCCCCCCACCCCTACAACCTCTGCAGCAGTGCTGGCAGCACTCATACGCCTATTTCCCAAAGACAACCTCTGGATATGACGCTGAGCACGTGACCTCAACTTCTTTGGTGAACCATGGTGAGGCCTGTTCTGAGTGAAACCTGTCCTGTTATACCGCTGTATGGACTTGGCCACCGTGCTGCAGCTCAATTTCAGGGTCTTGGCAATCTTATTATAGCCTAGGCCAGAGATATGCAACAATCTTTTCTTTCAGATCCTCAGAGAGTTCTTTGCCATGAGCTGCCATGTTGAACTTCCAGTGACCAGTATGAGAGAGTGAGAGTGATAACACCAAATTTAACACACCTGCTCCCCATTAAGGATGAGCTTCGTGTTCGAGTCAAACCCATGTTCAACTCGAACATCGGCTGTTCGCCCGTTCAGTGAATTCCAAATATATGGGCTGTTCGTGCCAAATTTGAGTAGAACGTCACGGCCTATAATTCACTGCGGCATCACAGTGCATTGCTGACTGATGATTAGCCAAACATGCACTATGACCCGCGTGCTTGGCCAATCACAGCGCTGTCTGTACAGTGAGCTGTAATTGGCCAAAGCCAGGGTGGCTTTGGCCAATTATGGCTCAGGGGGTTTAGTACACGCTCCACACTATATAAAACCGCCTGCACGGCGGCCTTGCGTAGTGTGTTGCGTCGGCGGAGAGAGAGATAGAAGGAGAGACAGTGTCTTTGAATTTCATTTGAAGCTGTTGCAATTACAGTCGGTGTATTGTGCCACCTACACAGTGTACACCTAAAGCTACCCCAATTGCTGGTGTTCTGCTGGTCCTATACTACAGGCAGCTGCAGTAATTACAGTCGGTGTACTGTGTCATCTGCACAGTGTGCACTTAAAGCTACCCCAATTGCTGGTGTTGTTCAGATCCTATACCAGAGGCAGGCAGCTGCAGTAATTACAGTCGCTGTATTGTGTCATCTGCACAGTGTGCACCTAAAGCTACGCCAATTGCTGGTGTTCTGCTGATCCTACACCATAGGCAGGCAGCTGCAGTAATTACAGTTGGCGTATTGTGTCATCTTGTCATCTGCACATTGTACGCCTAAAGCTACCCCAATTGCTGGTGTTCTGCTGACCCTATCCGCAGGCAGCTGTAGCAATTACAGTTGGTGTACTGTGTCATCTGCACAGTGTGCACCTAAAGCTACCCCAATTGCTGGTCTTCTGCTAATCCCATACCACAGGCAGGCAGCTGCAGTAATTACAGTCGGTGTATTGTGTCATCTGCACAGTGTGCACCTAAAGCTACCCCAATTGCTGGTGTTCTTCAGATCCTATACCACAGGCAGGCAGCTGCAGTAATTACAGTCGGTGTATTGTGTCATCTGCACAGTGTACGCCTAAAGCTACCCCAATTGCTGGTGTTCTGCTGATCCTATCCGCAGGCAGCTGTAGCAATTACAGTCGGTGTACTGTGTCATCTGCATAGTGTGCACCTAAAGCTACCCCAATTGCTGGTGTTCTGCTAATCCTATCCGCAGGCAGCTGTAGCAATTACAGTCGGTGTACTGTGTCATCTGCACAGTGTGCACCTAAAGCTACCCCAATTGCTTGTGTTCTGCTGATCCTATCCGCAGGCAGCTGTAGCAATTACAGTCGGTGTATTGTGTCATCTGCACAGTGTACGCCTAAAGCTACCCCCAATTGCTGGCGTTCTTCAGATCCTATACCACAGGCAGGCAGCTGCAGTAATTACAGTCGGTGTATTGTGTCATCTGCACAGTGTACGCCTAAAGCTACCCCAATTTCTGGTGTTCTGCTGATCCTATACATAGGCAGCTGTAGCAATTACAGTCGGTGTACTGTGTCATCTGCACAGTTTGCACCTAAAGCTACCCCAATTGCTGGTGCTCTGCTGATCCTATCCGCAGGTAGCTGTAGCAATTACAGTCGGTGTACTGTGTCATCTGCACAGTGTGCACCTAAAGCTACCCCAATTGCTGGTGTTCTGCTGATCCTATACCACAGGCAGGCAGCTGCGGTAATTACAGTCGGTTTATTGTGTCATCTGCACAGTGTGCACCTAAAGCTACCCCAATTGCTGGTGTTCTTCAGATCCTATACCACAGGCAGGCAGCTGCAGTAATTACAGTCGGTGTATTGTGTCATCTGCACAGTGTACGCCTAAAGCTACCCCAATTGCTGGTGTTCTGCTGATCCTATCCGCAGGCAGCTGTAGCAATTACAGTCGGTGTACTGTGTCATCTGCACAGTGTGCACCTAAAGCTACCCCAATTGCTGGTGTTCTGCTGATCCTATCCGCAGGCAGCTGTAGCAATTACAGTCGGTGTACTGTGTCATCTGCACAGTGTGCACCTAAAGCTACCCCAATTGCTTGTGTTCTGCTGATCCTATCCGCAGGCAGCTGTAGCAATTACAGTCGGTGTATTGTGTCATCTGCACAGTGTACGCCTAAAGCTACCCCCAATTGCTGGCGTTCTTCAGATCCTATACCACAGGCAGGCAGCTGCAGTAATTACAGTCGGTGTATTGTGTCATCTGCACAGTGTACGCCTAAAGCTACCCCAATTTCTGGTGTTCTGCTGATCCTATACGTAGGCAGCTGTAGCAATTACAGTCGGTGTACTGTGTCATCTGCACAGTTTGCACCTAAAGCTACCCCAATTGCTGGTGCTCTGCTGATCCTATCCGCAGGCAGCTGTAGCAATTACAGTCGGTGTACTGTGTCATCTGCACAGTGTGCACCTAAAGCTACCCCAATTGCTGGTGTTCTGCTGATCCTATACCACAGGCAGGCAGCTGCAGTAATTACAGTTGGTGTATTGTGTCATCTTGTCATCTGCACAGTTTGCACCTAAAGCTACCCCAATTGCTGGTGTTCTGCTGATCCTATCCGCAGGCAGCTGTAGCAATTACAGTCGGTGTACTGTGTCAGCTGCACAGTTTGCACCTAAAGCTACCCCAATTGTTGGTGTTCTGCTGATCCTATCCACAGGCACAGGCAGGCAGCTGCAGTAATTACAGTCGGTGTATTATGTCATCTGCACAGTGTGCACTTAAAGCTACCCCAATTGCTGGTGTTCGGCTGATCCTATACCGCAGGCAGTTGCAGTAATTACAGTTGGTGTACTGTGTCATCTGCACAGTGTGCACTTAAAGCTACCCCAATTGCTGGTGTTCTCATAGTAATAATACTACAGGCAGGCAGTTGATTCTGCTAGCTGCAGTATAATCAGTATATACATCCCAGCTTTGTGCAGCTACATCTCCCTGCAGGCCATTAATATGTCTGGAAGGCCAGCAAGGAGAGGCAGACAGTCACAAGCCAATAAAAGAGGGCAAGCAGGCTCTGTGTCTAGAGGCAAAAGTGCTGGCCATGGGACACGCTTGTCCTTATTTTCGGCAGCTGGACGTGTTGAGCTGCAACATGCCGAAGACTTGGTAGAGTGGATGACCAAGCCAGCCTCATCCTTCTCATCCTCTCTCACCCAGGCTCAGGGTACTGGCAAAGCAGCTGCCAATGCGCCCTCTTCCATCGGCTCAATGGCATCAGTCACTCCTTCCCTAGCCCCACCATGTCCTCCTGAGGAGTCCCCCAAACTGTTTGAGCACAGTGTTGGGTACATGCTCCACAAGGATGCCCAGCATTTTGAAGGCTCTAAAGATGATGATAACCAGCTAGAGGAAGGCAGTAACGTGAGCCCAGAGAGAGGGGATGCTCAAGAAGGACAGCAATCTGGCAGTCATGTTCCCCCAGCTGCAGCATACTGCCAGGTTTGCTCCAGTGATGAGGAGCGAGGGGATGTTGAGGTCACTGACTCCACGTGGATGCCGGGTAGGAGAGAGGAGGAGGAGGCACATCTCCAACGAGGCAGGATGCCCTCCAGGGGCCAGCTTAAGGGCAGCACACCAACTACATTACACCGCAGAGCTCCACATGTGCATCAGATCGCACCGCTGCTATCTGCAACATATGTCTCAAGCGTATCTCGCGTGGCCAAAACATCAGCCACTTGGGCACCACATGCTTGACCAGACATATGTCGACCTGCCATGCAGTTAGTTGGCAAGCGTACCTCAAAGACCCACACCAAAGAACAAAACGGACCTCTTCTTGCTCCTCATCAGCTGTGATCTCCAACCCCACTAGACCTTTAGTCCTCTCTGAAACCTGCACTGAGAGGAATGAAGGTGTAGAATTAGGTGTGTCACAGCCAAGTACTTGCGGGAACTCTGCTATCCGTACATCGACGTCCGATTGTACCAGGCAAATTTCCCTGCCCCAGTTGCTGCACTGTTGAAAGAAGGTCACTCCCAGCCATCCACATGCCCAGCGGTTGAATGCTAGCTTGGCTAAATTGCTAGCACTTCAACTGCTGCCTTTTCAGTTGGTAGACTCGGCCCCCTTCCGTGAGTTTATGCAATGTGCGGTTCCTCAGTGGCAGGTTCCCAAACGCCACTTTTTCTGACGGAAGGCGATTCCAGCTCTCTACCGGCATGTGGAAGCCAATGTCCTTGCCTCGCTGGACAGGGCGGTCAGCGGTAAGGTGCATATTACCGCTGACTCATGGTCCAGCAGGCATGGACAGGGACGTTACCTATCTTTGACTGCGCATTGGGTGACTCTTCTGGCAGCTGGGAAGGATGCAGGACAAGGTGCAGTAGTGTTTGAGGTTGTTCCGCCACCACGCCTCCAAAATGCTACTACTGGTGATTGTGACACACCTCTCTCCTCCACCCCCTCCTCTTCTTCTTCCTCCATGGCCTCTTCCTGTGCTTTGTCCTCGGAACCAGTGGTGCTCCGTAGGCATTTCATGCTTCCAAAGTGAATGTTCCTGTTTTTCTAGAAGCCCAGGTTCTGAATCTGGGGAAGCAAATGTCAGCAGTGAGAAATCCCTCCATACTAAAGGAGAGCCAGAAACGTACACGTCAGGTGCCGGCAGGTGCCTAGGCACTAGGAAAGAGTAGATGGGTGACAGGAAGGGTAGAGGGGAAGTGCCAGGGATGCTGATCCAGGGCTGGAGCATCCCAATAAGTACGCTCCATTGAGTGACATTCGTGAAACCAGTCAGGGACCAGCACTGCTGGAGCTGAGGGACTCTCCTAGTTCCTGATGGAAGAACTCCAGTGAGAGTGGGGGGGGGGGGGGAAGCGAAGGGAAAGGAAAGACAGATTCTGGTGGTAGGGGACTCAATTCTTAGAAGGACAGAGAGGACAATCTGTAACAAAGACCTGAAAGGCTGAACTGTATGTTGTCTGCCGGGCGCTCGGGTTTGGCACATCAAGGATCTGGTGGACAGATTACTGGGAGGGGGTGGGGAAGACCCGGCTGTCATGGTGCACGTTGGCACCAATAACAAAGTCAGAGGCAGATGGAGTGTCCTAAAGAACGATTTTAGGGACTTGGGAGCTAAATTGAGGAAAAGGACCTCCAAGATAGTATTCTCAGGAATACTACCAGTACATCGAGCCACACCAGAAAGGGCAGAGGGAGACTAGGGAAGTAAAGAAGTGGCTGACGAGCTGGTGTAGTAAGGAGGGGTTTGGGTTCCTGGAGGACTGGGCCAACTTCTCAGTCAATCACCAGTACTATAGAAGAGGCACCTAAATGAGGAGGGTGCAGATTAGCTGGGAGTAAAGATGGCCAAAAAGTTAGAGGGGTTTTTAAACTTGGCGACAGGGGGGTCCAAAAGTAGAGATAGTCAGCGTGGAACATATTACAGAGGGTAGTATTGGGGGCATTAGTGGTAGGTTGACCAAAGCACATAAACCCAAGGTAAGTACAGTAACAAGTCCTAGTTGCAATCTCGGAACACCCAATAAGAGGATAATATGCAACCGGTCTAAACTGCGTGGCATGTTCACCAATGCCAGGAGCCTGGCGGACAAGATTTGTAAACTAGAGATACTGTTGTAGGAGGAGGATTTGGATTTTGTGGGAATTTCAGAGACCTGATTCAACAGCTCTCATGATTGGCTGGCAAACATTCAAGGGTATTCCCTTTATCACAGGGATAGAGAGGGCAAAAAAAGGGGGATGGGGATGCCTATATATCAAGAATAATGTACAAGTGAATGTGAGAGGTGACATCACTAAGGGAGCTAGGGAGGAGGTGGAATCCTTATGGGTAGAGCTCCAAAGGGATCAAGTTAAGGGTAAAATAATACTGAGAGTATGCTATAGGCCCCCTAACCTGAGGGAGGAGGGGGAGGTGGACCTCCTATCACAATTTGGATTAGCAGCAAGGATGAGAAGTGTTATCATAATGGGGGATTTTAATTTTCCAGACATGGAGTGGGTGGAGGGAACCGCGCATTCATCTAAGGCTCGCCAGTTCCTAAATGTCTTGCAGGACAATTTTATGGGTCAGATGGTAGACGCACCAACTAGAAATGAAGTGTTACTGGATCTACTGATTACCAACAATACAGACCTGATCACGGATGTGGAAATACGGGGCAATTTAGGGAACAGCGATCACAGGTCAATTGGCTTCAGTATAAATCACACAAATAGGAAACATAAGGGGAATACAAGGACACTGAAGATGGTGAAGGTATTGAATATATTCTTCTCCTCAGTCTTCATGAGGGAATCGGGGGGCTTCAGTAATCAAAACTGCAGTGTTTATCCTCATGACACATCACAGGAAGCACCTCCATGGTTAACAGAGGACAGAATTAAAATTAGACTTGGGAAACTTAACATTAATCAATCACTGGGGACAGGTAGCTTGTACCCAAAGGTAAAGGTAAAACTCAGTCAAGTAATTGCCAGACCATTGTTCCTAATTTTTACTGAGAATCTACTGACTGTAATGGTACAAGCTGATTGGAGAAAAGCCAATGTAGCACCAATATTTAAAAACGTCCCAAAATACATCCCTGGGAATTACAGACTAGTTAGCCTAACATCAATAGTATGTAAACTCTTGGAAGGGATGATAAGGGACCATATACAAGATTTTAGTAATGAGAATAGTATCATTAGCAGTAATCAGCATGGGTTCATGAAGAATCGTTCTTGCCAAACCAATCTACTAACCTTTTATGAGGATGAGTTGCCAGCTAGATAAAGGAAGGCCCGTAGACGTGGTGTATCTAGATAAAGGAAGGCCCGTAGATGTGGTGTATCTAGATAAAGGAAGGCCCGTAGACGTGGTGTATCTAAATAAAGGAAGGCCAGTAGACATGGTGTATCTAGATAAAGGAAGGCCCGTAGACGTGGTATATCTGGATAAAGGAAGGCCCGTAGACGTGGTGTATCTATATAAAGGAAGGACCCTAGACGTGGTGTATCTATATAAAGGAAGGCCCGTAGACGTGGTGTATCTGGATAAAGGAAGGCCCGTAGATGTGGTGTATCTGGATAAAGGAAGGCCCGTAGACGTGGTGTATCTAAATAAAGGAAGGCCCGTAGACGTGGTGTATCTAAATAAAGGAAGGCCAGTAGACATGGTGTATCTAGATGAAGGAAGGCCCGTAGACGTGGTGTATCTGGATAAAGGAAGGCCAGTAAGTAGACGTGGTGTATCTAGATAAAGGAAGGCCAGTAAGTAGACGTGGTGTATCTAGATAAAGGAAGGCCCGTAGACGTGGTGTATCTAGATAAAGGAAGGCCCGTAGACGTGGTGTATCTGGATAAAGGAAGGCCCGTAGAGGTGGTGTATCTGGATAAAGGAAGGTCCGTAGACATGGTGTATCTATATAAAGGAAGGCCCGTAGACGTGGTGTATCTAGATAAAGGAAGGCCCGTAGACGTGGTGTATCTGGATAAAGGAAGGCCCGTAGACGTGGTGTATCTGGATAAAGGAAGGTCCGTAGACATGGTGTATCTAAATAAAGGAAGGCCCATAGACGTGGTGTATCTAAATAAAGGAAGGCCAGTAGACATGGTGTATCTAGATGAAGGAAGGCCCGTAGACGTGGTGTATCTGGATAAAGGAAGGCCAGTAAGTAGACGTGGTGTATCTAGATAAAGGAAGGCCCGTAGACGTGGTGTATCTAGATAAAGGAAGGCCAGTAAGTAGACGTGGTGTATCTAGATAAAGGAAGGCCCATAGACGTGGTGTATCTAAATAAAGGAAGGCCCGTAGACGTGGTGTATCTAAATAAAGGAAGGCCAGTAGACATGGTGTATCTAGATGAAGGAAGGCCCGTAGACGTGGTGTATCTGGATAAAGGAAGGCCCGTAGACGTGGTGTATCTAGATAAAGGAAGGCCCATAGACGTGGTGTATCTAAATAAAGGAAGGCCCGTAGACGTGGTGTATCTGGATAAAGGAAGGCCCGTAGACGTGGTGTATCTGGATAAAGGAAGGCCTGTAGATGTGGTGTATCTGGATAAAGGAAGGCCCGTAGATGTGGTGTATCTGGATAAAGGAAGGCCCATAGACGTGGTGTATCTGGATAAAGGAAGGCCCGTAGACGTGGTGTATCTAGATAAAGGAAGGCCCGTAGATGTGGTGTATCTGGATAAAGGAAGGCCCATAGAAGTGGTGTATCTAGATAAAGGAAGGTCCGTAGACGTGGTGTATCTGGATAAAGGAAGGCCCGTAGACGTGGTGTATCTGGATAAAGGAAGGCCAGTAAGTAGACGTGGTGTATCTAGATAAAGGAAGGCCCGTAGACGTGGTGTATCTGGATAAAGGAAGGCCAGTAAGTAGACGTGGTGTATCTAGATAAAGGAAGGCCCGTAGACGTGGTGTATCTAGATAAAGGAAGGCCTGTAGATGGGGTGTATCTGGATAAAGGAAGGTCCGTAGACGTGGTGTATCTAGATAAAGGAAGGCCCGTAGATGTGGTGTATCTAAATAAAGGAAGGCCCATAGACGTGGTGTATCTAAATAAAGGAAGGCCAGTAGACATGGTGTATCTAGATGAAGGAAGGCCCGTAGACGTGGTGTATCTAGATAAAGGAAGGCCTGTAGATGTGGTGTATCTGGATAAAGGAAGGCCCATAGAAGTGGTGTATCTAGATAAAGGAAGGTCCGTAGACGTGGTGTATCTGGATAAAGGAAGGCCCGTAGACGTGGTGTATCTAGATAAAGGAAGGCCAGTAAGTAGACGTGGTGTATCTAGATAAAGGAAGGCCCGTAGACGTGGTGTATCTAGATAAAGGAAGGCCTGTAGATGGGGTGTATCTGGATAAAGGAAGGTCCGTAGACGTGGTGTATCTAGATAAAGGAAGGCCCGTAGATGTGGTGTATCTAAATAAAGGAAGGCCCATAGACGTGGTGTATCTAAATAAAGGAAGGCCAGTAGACATGGTGTATCTAGATAAAGGAAGGCCCGTAAGTAGACGTGGTGTATCTAGATAAAGGAAGGCCAGTAAGTAGACGTGGTGTATCTAGATAAAGGAAGGCCCGTAGACGTGGTGTATCTAAATAAAGGAAGGCCCATAGACGTGGTGTATCTAAATAAAGGAAGGCCAGTAGACATGGTGTATCTAGATGAAGGAAGGCCCGTAGACGTGGTGTATCTGGATAAAGGAAGGCCCGTAGACGTGGTGTATCTAGATAAAGGAAGGCCCGTAGACGTGGTGTATCTGGATAAAGGAAGGCCCGTAGACGTGGTGTATCTAGATAAAGGAATGCCCGTAGATGTGGTGTATCTGGATAAAGGAAGGCCCATAGACGTGGTGTATCTGGATAAAGGAAGGCCCATAGACGTGGTGTATCTGGATAAAGGAAGGCCCGTAGACGTGGTGTATCTGGATAAAGGAAGGCCCATAGACGTGGTGTATCTGGATAAAGGAAGACCCGTAGACGTGGTGTATCTAGATAAAGGAAGGCCAGTAAGTAGACGTGGTGTATCTAGATAAAGGAAGGCCAGTAAGTAGACGTGGTGTATCTAGATAAAGGAAGGCCCGTAGACGTGGTGTATCTAGATAAAGGAAGGCCCGTAGACGTGGTGTATCTGGATAAAGGAAGGCCCGTAGACGTGGTGTATCTGGATAAAGGAAGGCCCGTAGACATGGTGTATCTGGATAAAGGATGGCCCATAGACGTGGTGTATCTGGATAAAGGAAGACCCGTAGACGTGGTGTATCTGGATAAAGGAAGGCCCATAGACGTGGTGTATCTGGATAAAGGAAGGCCCGTAGACGTGGTGTATCTGGATAAAGGAAGGCCCGTAGACGTGGTGTATCTGGATAAAGGAAGACCCGTAGACGTGGTGTATCTAGATAAAGGAAGGCCAGTAAGTAGACGTGGTGTATCTAGATAAAGGAAGACCAGTAAGTAGACGTGGTGTATCTAGATAAAGGAAGACCAGTAAGTAGACGTGGTGTATCTGGATAAAGGAAGGCCCGTAGACGTGGTGTATCTGGATAAAGGAAGGCCCGTAGACGTGGTGTATCTGGATAAAGGAAGGCCCATAGACGTGGTGTATCTAGATAAAGGAAGGCCAGTAGACGTGGTGTATCTGGATAAAGGAAGGCCCGTAGACGTGGTGTATCTGGATAAAGGAAGGCCCGTAGACGTGGTGTATCTGGATAAAGGAAGGCCCGTAGACGTGGTGTATCTAGATAAAGGAAGGCCAGTAGATGTGGTGTATCTAGATAAAGGAAGGCCAGTAAGTAGACGTGGTGTATCTGGATAAAGTATGGCCCAGAGACATTGTGTATCTGGATTTTGCAAAAGCATTTGACACTGTTCCCTATAAACGTTTACTGTACAAAATAAGGTTGGTTGGCATGGACCATAGGGTGAGTACATGGATAGAAAACTGGCTACAAAGGTGAGTTCAGAGGGTGGTGATAAGTGGGGAGTACTCGGAATGGTCAGGGGTGGAATGTATCAGAACCCCCAACCCACCCACGTCCCCCCTTCTTTGGGATCAGAACCACTAAACCCCATGTCCTCTCTCTCTGGTATCAGAACTCCAAACCCACCCAACCCCACCCTATGTCCCCCTTCTATGGGATCAAAACCCCAATTCATATCCCCGGATTTGAGGGTATTTTTAACTATCCAGTGTTACACTCTCATCTTATAACATTGTAGCAATCTATATTTATGTTCAGAATTTATTCCTTACAAACCACATCATGTGATCTTTATCTATTTTTCACCATTGGGATCAGAACCCCAAAACCCACCCCATGCCCCCTTCTCTGGGATCAGAACCCCAAATCCACCCATATCCCCCTTCTCTGGAATCAGAACCCCAAACCCACCCAACCTCACCCTGTGTCCCCCTTCTGTGGGATAAGAACCCCAAATTCACCCATATCCCCCTTCTCTGGGATCAGAACCCCAAATCCACCCAACCTCACCCCATACCCCCCTTCTCTGGGATAAGAACACCAAACCCACCCCACTTCATGTCCCTCCTATCACCAAGATGAAGAGAGTTTTGCAGCAATTGACGTTCATAATCAGAGTTTCTTCTCACTCTCAGAAATAATAAAATCTTCATCTATTTGTCACCATATAATTAGCCGGGTCAGAGACCAGGCCTCAAAAAATTGTTGAAAACTCATAATTGTTCCTCTCCACGGAAATCTTTAGTAAAAGGCGAAAGATTTATTCGATCTGAAGAGAAACCAGAGTATACCGACATGAGAGGAGAGAGAACCGCCCACTGAAGGACGGCCCCCGCCCACCTGATGGAGAGCCCACCCCTCATTATATTTCATATCATTTATAATCCTCCATATCACTTCCATCACACACACCGAGCTAGAGAATATGAGGAGAGACAAGAATATCGATTATTATATTCATCAGGCCGATAAATCTCTATAGAAGATGAGCGATCTGTATGCAAATCACCTGGAACACTGAGAGAGAGGGATCATGGGAGTGGGCGAAGCCTCATCTCCACCACGCCTCCCCCCAGTCCACCAATAGGAGTCCTGATCACCGACACAAATGTAGAGGATCGGAAGGAATGTTTCCATCTACAGGAAGTGTGAGAAACCATTAACCCCATAAATGCCAGACAACACATCGCCACTGGAGTCTCCGCCCCCTGCAGGTTTCCAGCCTATCTCCTGCAGGCTGCTGCTTGAGTGGGCGGGATGGGGGTGTGGCCTGGAAGAGGGAGGAGTTCCCGGAGGTGCATTACTTTCCAGGCTCCTCTATGCTGACTAATGGGGTGCCATCTCCTTCTCATGTATCCTGTGTGTCATGTATGTAATCTCTGACCGTTCCCGTGTGTCATGTATGTAATCTCTGACCGTCCGGTGTGACATGTATGTAATCTCTGACCGTCTCGTGTGTCACGTATATAATCTCTGACCGTAGCATGTGTCATGTATGTAATATCTGACCGCAGGTGTGTTATGTATGTAATCTGACCATTTTGTGTGTCCTGTATATAATCTCTGACCGTTCCGTGTGTCATGTATGTAATCTCTGACCATCCCATGTGTCATGAATGTAATCTCTGACCGCCCAGTGCGTCATGTATGTAATTTCTGACCATCCTGTGTGTCATGTATATAATCTCTGATCGTCCCCTGTGTCATGTATGTAATCTGACCATCTCATGTATCATGTATGTAATCTCTGACTGTCCCGTGTGTCATGTATGTAATCTCTGACCATCCCATGTGCCATGTATGTAATCTCTAAATGTCCTGTGCACTGTATATGTAATCTCTGACTGTCCTTTGTGTCATGTATGCAATTGGTGACTGTCCCGTGTGTCATGTATGTAATCTCTGACCGTCCCGTGTTTGTAATCTGTGACTGCCCCATGTATCATGTATGTAATCTCTGACTGTCCCATATGTCATCTATGTCTATGTAATATGTGACCAGCCCGTGTATCATGTATGTAATCTCTGACTGTCCTTTGTGTCATGTATGCAATTGGTGACTGTCCCGTGTGTCATGTATGTAATCTCTGACCGTCCCGTGTTTGTAATCTGTGACTGCCCCATGTATCATGTATGTAATCTCTGACTGTCCCATATGTCATCTATGTCTATGTAATATGTGACCAGCCCGTGTATCATGTATGTAATCTCTGACTGTCCCGTGTGTCATGTATGCAATCTGTGACTCTTGTGTGTCATGTATGTAATCTCAGGCTCTGACTGTCCCATGGGTATCTCCTGGGGGGTATTCCTCTCCTCTGATCATACAGAATGGAATCAGGGGGGCCCCAGCAGAACCCCCCCTAAAATGTCTGATAGATCCCCCATCAGGGGGCGCCCTGGGTTCCTCCGGGGTCCCCCCTTTGGTGTCATAATGAGTGGCGGCAGAATCGCCTCCTGAAGCGCACACATGTGACTTTCCCTGACAATGGCGCGGTCATGTGACGCCGTACACAAATCTAATTTCTATCGTTTTATCTCACAAATAAAGCTTTCTATTGGTGGGATTTCATCACTTCTGCTTTTTTAAAAAAAATTTTGCACCATAAACAAGAAAAGAACGACAATTAAAAAAAAATATATATTTTTTTACTTCTGCTATAAAACATTTCCAATAAAAAAATGTAAAAAATCTAATTTCTTCATCAATTTAAGCGACTTGTTTTTGGTTAAAAATACCCCAATAAGTGTAAATTGATTGGTTTACAGAAACGTTATCACGTCTACAAACTATGCGATATATATTGGAAATGATATTTATACTAGTAGTGGCGGCGATCAGCGACTTATAGCGGGACCGCAGCGCATTGGTGACAAAGCAGCCTTAGGCCTCATTCATACGATCGGTCCAATCGGGTCCGCCTGTCTGTTTTTCAGACCCAATCGGACCCTCCATGGACCACCTCTAAAGAGCAGCAGATGTACAGATTTGTGGCCTTTTACACCCGCCTACCTCCAATCCGATTCGTTTAAAGAAACAGGAATGGATCCTCCCCCCTCCGTCTGATCTGATCAAATTGGAGGGCCCATAGAGTACATCGGGCTGTGTCCGTGTCTGCTCTGCATGTACAGAATGGACACAGACCCGTCATCTGCCCGCACCGCTCATTGTGGCCCCCGCCACCAAGCCGCTAAAGTAGCCCTCGCTCTTCAAAAGTTTGGGCACCCCTGCCATGCACTGTCACTGTACTAATGACACCGGCTGGGAAGGGGTTAACCACATCCATACAGGGGCTAATTCTGGCATTCCTCTCCTACATCTAAAAATCATATTTTTTTTTTGCTAGAAAATTACTCAGAACTCCCAAACATTATATACCTTTTTATTTTTTTTTTAGCAGAGACCCTAGGGAATAAAATGGAGATTGTTGCAATTGTTTTTGTCACATGGTTTTTGTGCAGCAATTTTTCAAACGCAATTTTTTTTCGGAAAAGAAAACACTTTCCACATTTTATTGTATATTGTGAATGATGATGTTACGCCAAGTAAATAGATACCCAACACGTCGTGCTTTAAAATTGCGCCCGCTCGTGGAATTGCACCAAACTTCGGTAGTTAAAAATCTCCGTAGGCAACAATTTTTAATTTTTTTTTACAGGTTACCAGTTTACATTTCCCGCGCATGTGCGGTTTGAACGCCGTTTACATATGCAGGAGGGACCCAGGTATGCGTTTTCACTTCTGTGTGCGACCATGGTTGGGGGGCGCTATAAAAATGTTTTTTATTGTTTATTTTATTTTTAAAGAGAGATAAAATGTAATTGTGGCGCTCCTCCAATTTTAGTTAAATAAATGGTAAACGACGACACTGTGTTATACCCTCTACAAAGTACAATATTTGGGGATAGAACACAGAACAGGATGGTGTTGGCTGGTAGTCTAAAATAACAGAGTGTAACAACCCTATTAGTAAACCATGTATATAGCTCCAGTATACTATATTCCTACACAATGTGTTACACCCTCTGCCTGGTGTCTACACTCCTCCAAACGGAATAGAAAAAAAAATGTTACAGATATATATAAAACTCAATGTTAAGCTAAGATTATAGAGGCTTCAGTATGTTAGTAAAAACTCTCAGAGGAACCATGGAAATGAACGCTAGTGTGTTAGACCCTCAGTGTAGTGGTAATTAGACCCACAGTTCTCTAATAAATGTGTGCAATTAATGTTTTTTTATACCTTATAAAATGTGATTTTCCAAGATATAAATATTCCTTAACAGTAAGTTATCCGCTATTTCCAAATAATAATTGTGTTACGCACTCTTAAAAAAGTGAAAAAATACAAGTAAGATGTGTATACCGTATTTATCGGCGTATAACACGCACTTTTTTCCCCTTAAAATCAGGGGTGCGTGTTATACACCGATCCCCCGCTGATTGTGAGCCTCTTGTCGGCTTTCGGCCGTTCTTGGCTGCTTTTGGTCGCTCTCTGTGGCTTTTGGCTTCCTGAACAGCCGAGTGCGGCCGAAAGCCACCCAAAATTGCCGAAAGCCGCAGAGAACGGCGGAGAGCTACCGAGCGCTGCCGTGATACACAGGACATCTTCTCTGTATCTCGGCTGCGCCCTTTTTAAAAGGCAAGCCTGCAACGACACTGACAAGGCTGCAAATGAGACTGACAAGGCTGCATTGATGGGCTTTTAAATCTAAGTTTTTTTTCCCTAAACTTCCCTCCTAAAAGTTTTTTTCCTTAAAATTCCCTCCTAAACTTAGGGTGCGTGTTATACGCCGGCACGTGATACGCTGATAAATACGGTAAGTAAAAATATAATAATGCCAATAAAGTATGAGTGAATTTGTGTGTATACTTAGTGAAACACTCATAAAAGTGTTAAGAAAACCCCAAAATGTGTTATTCCCTCTGGCGGGTGTAATCACAAAATTAGATATTCAAGTGCAATAGCCTGCAAAACCTTAAAGCGGGAGTCGGCCGTTTTTTTTTTTTTAAAAGCCAGCAGCTACAAATACTGCAGCTGCTGACTTTTAAAATAATGACACCCGCCCAGCGCGTCCGCGATGTCGGCACCCGAAGCCGATCTCTCGGGTGCTGCCGCCGCCATCTTGGTTATGGGAATCAGGAAGTGGAGCCTTGTGGCTTCATTTCCCGGTTCCCTACTGCGCATGCGCGAGTCGCGCTGCGCAATAAGGACGGTCCCCGCTGCCTCTGGGATCTGTGTGTTTCCCAGCAGGCAGCGGGGCACTTGCGGAAAGGGGCGGGCACTTGCGGAAAGGGGCGTAATCTACGCCCCTTTCTGCAGAGAGCTATCCCGGAAGTGGGTGCAGATACCTGTACTGTACAGGTATCTGCACCCCCCTCCCCCCTGAAAGGTGCCAATTGTGGCGCCGGAGGGGGGGAGGGTTCCGATGAGCGGAAGGTCCACTTTAGGGTGGACCTCCGCTTTAAGTGCAGCAGAAATGTTTCTGTAACCTTGGCCAGATCTGTGCCTTGCCACAATTCTGTCTCGGAGCTCTTCAGGCAGTTCCTTTGACCTCATGATTCTCATTTGCTCTGACATGCACTGTGAGCTGTACGGTTTTATATATAGATAGGTGTGCGGCTTTCCTAATCAAGTCCAATCAGTATAATCAACACACAGCTGGACTCACATGAAGGTGTAGAACCATCTCAAGGATGATCAGAAGAAATGGACAGCGCCTGAGTTATATATATATATATATATATATATATATATATATATATATATATATATGTGTCACAGCCAGGGTCTGAATACTTAGGACCATGTGATATTTCAGTTTTTCTTTTTTAACCAGTTCCCGAACGACGATGTGCGTCGGCAGAATGGCACGGGCACAGGTACATCCAGTTGAATTTGCTGCCCTGCCATCGCGTGTGCTGGTCGGGACCCCCGTGAGTCCAGTCGCAGCTCTCGCGGACTCGATCGTCGCGGGGATACCCGCGATCGTCTCACGGGGAGGTGCCGTTGTAAACAGCATCTCCCCGTTCTGCCTAGCAACAAGTGACACTTATCTCTGCTTCCTGTGATTGGAGCAGAGACCAGTGTTCACTATCACACAGCCCAGCCTCCCCACAGTTAGTAACACGCCCCTAGGACACACTTAACCCCCTACACTGCCACCCCCTGGTTAACCCCTTCACTGCCAGTGTCATTTACACAGGAATCACTGCATTTTTATAGCACTGATTGCTGTATAAATGACAATGGTGTCAAAAATGTCCGATGTGTCCGCCATAATGTTGCAGTCACAATAAAAAAAAAATCGCTGATTGCCGCCATTACTAGTAAAAAAAAAAAAATATTAATAAAAATGCCATAAAACTATCCCCTATTTTGTAAACGCTATACATTTTGCGCAAACCAATCAATAATCGCTTATTGCGATTTTTTTATTTATTTTTTACCAAAAATATGTAGAAGAATACGTATCGGCCTAAACTGAGGGAAAAAGGTGTTTTTTTTATATATTTTTGGGGGATATTTATTATAGCAAAAAGTAAAAAATAATGCGTTTTTTTCAAACTTGACGCTCTATTTTTGTTTATAGCGCAAAAAATAAAAACCGCAGAGGTGATCAAATACCACCAAAAGAAATCTCTATTTGTGGGTAAAAAAGGACGTCAATTTTGTTTGGGAGCCATGTCGCACGACCGCGCAATTGTCAGTTAAAACGACGTAGTGCCGAATCGCAAAAAGGGGCCTGGTCCTTTGGCTGCAAATTGGTCCGGGGCTATATGTGGTTAATAAATCTGCAACAATTCAACAATTCTGTGTTTTTCTGTCACTATGGGGTGCTGTGTGTACAAGGGGGTCTGAATACTTTCGGTCGCCACTGTATATACCACCAGCCACCACTGGTTAAATGTGTTCCCGGCGATCTGCCTTGTTTACATAGGCAGACCGCCATTCTGTCTGCCTCGGGATCAATCGGTGGACATTGGGTCCACCGGACCCGCTGATTGGCTCCCGCTGTGTCCAATCACATAGGGAGCTGATTGTTGGCAGTGCGCCCAATACCCAGGAAACAAAATCACGCACAGGTATGCGATTTCACGCTGAACGGCCGCCCTGCCGCAGTATCTGTGCGCGGGGCGGTCTGGAAGCAGATAAACACAGGAAAGCAAAGTCATACTGGCAGAGCCCCACCCCCCATCAAAAAATGAAAAGTCAGTATTTGTAGCTGCTGACTTTTATTATTAGGACACTTACCTGGCCAGGGATCCCGTGATGTCGGCACCCCGGCCAATTTTTCAATCGGCTCTCAGGTGCTGCCGTTGCCACCATTCCTTGTAAGGGAAACCGGCAGTGAAGCCTTGCAGCTCCACAGGCGGCTCCCTACTGAGCATGCGCGACGTGCGCTGTGCTTTGTGAATGGCCCAGCAGAAGAGGGGAAGGAGGAGCGGGGCCACGGAAGAAGTCCCTCAATATTCGCTGAGGTAACACTGATTCTCCTCCCGGCCAATCAGGAAGTGGGTTTTGACACCAGTCACATGAATGCCTGAAAGTACATGCAATACTATTGGACACCTAGGAGGAGGAGCTGGAAGCCGCCATAGAGGAGAGGACTTGGAGCTGAGTCGCTGCACCACCCGCCACAATTAAGTAAGTGCCAGACCAACCAACAAACTGGGGGGGGGGGGTGGGAGATGGGTGGTTGTTTGCCGCCCCCTCCCCCCCAAAAAAACGCCACTGAGATACTCATGTACTATTTTGACTGACAAGCTTTGAGTGAAAGTACGCTCAAGGTGTGAATGGGCACCAGGAAAACAGAATCATGCTCACTTTCGGTCCAGCGATTCGGCATCCCAAAGCTCCCTGCTGGCCAACTGTCACTGACTTCAAACAGTCTGCCTGTATGGACCTTCACGGCACACCTCAACGCCCCATGTAGGTGAAGACGGCCCTTTCGCACGGGGATACGGAGCAGTAGTTACTTGTATTTCACATCAAGTCACATTTAGAATGGACCAACCATCAAAGGTCTATGGGGCATCCGGATCTCATCGGTCACACCTATAGAGCGGCCTCCCTGTGGGTGTGACTGAGAAATAAGTGCACCACGACCTATAAAGTGGGAGAACCGGAGCCGCCTGGAGCCCGGTTACCGCCGGTCACCCCTGGTCGGTTTCTGGAGGGTCTTGGGTGCGGTGGTCCAGGGGCGGCCGCCGCGAGCCTGTCGGACTTCCCCCGGGAAATTATCTTGTACATAAAACATACCAGGCATAAACTTGAGCCCATGTGGTTTCTTGTTGGGTTGGTCTGGTTGGTACTGCTGTAGAACATCTGCACAGGTGAGGGGGCTAAGGCGACAGGATACAACTCTTTGGTGTTCTTTGTTTTGGGGCAGAAAATGCCAAACAAGATCTCCTCAGCAATGAGAGTCTTCTGGCGATTTTGCTCCTCCACCTCAACCCGGATGACGTTCTTCCACTTTTGCCTCTCCAGACAGGAAGTAAGCAAAGGGCATTCTGAGAATTAATGTCATTCAGGTAACGCTCGCTCGGCCATTCGGCTTTTATCTAATAATAGTTCCTAAATTTCTTTTTGACATTGGACCACCGAGTAGTAGTAAGACCTGCAGATGGCTTAATAGCACTGGTGTCAACTTAGACGTCTCTAATTAGGATATCTTAGCCGGAGGACCTAACTCCATCAGAAATCGGATTTTTCAAGCCTGTGGTGAGGTGCACAAAAAAAAAAGTGGGTCACTGGTCCCCTCCCAAAGTGGTAGGACGTTCATCAACACCCCAGGGTGTGAGGCTGACAAAGGCAAGGCACTCTGGTCCACCTAGCCAAAAGGTCCATGCCCCAGAAGACGTTAGTTGTGACGAAACACGTAGGCTGGAGCCTGTTGTGACATCATCACTGTTTTACTGGAAGTAAGCCAGAAATTGTAATGTCTGCTGGAGTTTGGTATTTTTAACAGTTCTGATTCCATTTAATTCACTGTGAGTATAATTTTAACCACTTTTATTAAAAAATCTTGTGGGTTTCACACTATGTGGAGCATGTGGTTCTCTATTTCTGGGTACTTACCTGCATGCACTGACCCTTGAGCTGGTGGGAGTTGGGGTGGTATTTCTCAGTGGAGATCATTTTCTACAGAGAGGATTGCTTGCAGACCGATGAAGTTGCCCAATATGGAGTTTTTATAAAGCACGGTGTGGTTCTTCACGATATGAGAGTCCTATCCAATCGGTAAGCAGATTTAAGTCTTTCTTGGGTGAAGAGCGATTCATCCTTTTTTCACCATTTTATTAGTTTTGCACCTTTGGGAGATTTCATATTTTTATAGGTTTATTTTTGGAACATTTTGTACTAATAAACCGCCTAGCAACATACGTGCTCAACCTGTGGCCCTCCATCAGCAGAAATACAATTCCCATCATGTCTCTGCCATTGAGATTCATGCTTGTTACTGTCAGCCTTGCAATGCCTCGTGGGACTTGTAGTTCTGCCACAGGTTGACCACCCATGCAAGTAGCCAAAAGGCCTGCTGGACCCCTCACCTAGTGGCTAGCTGAAGCCAATTGCAGAGTACTAGGCTAGGAGTTCTCCACCCTGACCCATGTCCTTGTACCCCAGCTAATGTCCTCAAACCCTGACCCATGTCCTTGTACCCCAGCTAATGTCCTCAAACCCTGACCCATGTCCTTGTACCCCAGCTAATGTCCTCAAACCTTGACACAAGTTCTCATAAACCACCCCATGTCCTCCAACCCTAGCAGATCCCTCACCGGCCTTCAGAAATTGTCCGCATGTGAAATGATCAGCACTGGACAAAGCAGTTTGGAAGCTTTTTTATTTAAAAAAACAAAACAAAAACAAACAAAAATGCACCGATAACAAGGCAGAAAACGTTCGTTGATTCTCTGGCACAAGCACGGTCCGGCCTTTCCTTCGATGGGCCGAGTTTGTGTTGTCCAGGTGTCAATCATCTGTCCCAGTGATGGCTCACGTTCAGTGCCGGGACTCTTCCTTTACTACAGAAGGAAACAGAATTGAATTGTGGGTATAGGATTGGGTATAGGGGATTGTATGATATATATTTATTTATTTTTTATTTTTATGGTTGAACTAGATGGACTTAACTATATAACATGAACACAACATGTACCACCAGCAGGGCCGGGACAAGGGGTGGGCAGGAGGGGCGGCTGCCCTGGGAACTGTGGTATCATGTGAAGTCGGGGGATAGGTCTTGGGAAGGGGCAGCAAGGGGTAAGAATTGTTCTAGGACAGGGCATTTGGGGGCGGGGGTGGGCATGTTAGCCCTTGCACACACAGTTGGAGATTCCGACGGAATGTGTCCTATCGGAACGTTTTGTCGGATAATCCGACTGTGTGTGGTCTCCATCGGACTGTTTCCGTCGGAGTATCCGACGGACCAAGTTTTCCAACTTGTCCGTAAAACTTTCCGACAAAATTCTCCGATCGGACATACTCCGATCATGTGTAGCCTTCTCCGACGGACAAAGTGCCACGCATGCTCAGATCAAATTCCTAGACCAAAGCTATTGGCTACTAGCCTGAATGTAGTCCCGTCCTAACGAAATAACGTCATCACGTTCTGAAAAATCGGATTTTCCCACAACTTTGTCCGACCGTGTATATGCAACAGTTTCGGACTAAATCCGTCGGACAAAATCCAACGGATTTGGTTGTCAGAATGTCCGACCCGTGTGTACAAGGGCTTAGGAGTGATGATTTAGGGGGATTTGCATTGGCAAGGCGTATTTTGGGGGTCTGTGCTAGAAGAGGTGATATGGTAGAAGGGGGAGGGGAATTGTGCTAGGAGGGGTAATTTTTTTGGAGAGAGATTTGTGCTGGGAGAGGAGTTTTAAAGTGAGGGGGGGGGGATATTGAGGGTAGAGAATTTTTGCTAGAGATGGTTATTTTTTTGTTTTTGTTGGGGGGGGATATTGAGGGCTTTGAAGGTCAAAGAATTTGTGCTAGAGGTGATTTGTTTTTTTGGTTTTGGGGGGTGTGAACATTTGTTCTGGGGGGGGGGGGGGATTTCAGCGGGGGAAGCAGATTTGCAGTTCTGGGAGAATTTATGCAGATTAGTGCTCAATTTAAAAAAAAAATCTTTTTTGGGGGGGTTGGAAGTTTTTTTTCTGGCACACAGTGCTCATATATCTTGGGGGGGGGGGGGGGGTGCAGTTTGGCATGTTTGCCCGGGGCTCTAGAAGACCTTGTCCCAGTGCTGACCACCGGAGCTGGAATATGGGGGGCCGGGACTTACCTCTGGGGACGTTTGCTTGGTTGGAGATTAGGATGTCAATGTGAACTCTGTCCAGCTTCATGTACAATAGCTCAGCATTCTCCTGTGAAGAACAGGCGTGGTCAGATAATATGATGTAAAAACGGGGGGTGGGGGGGTGAGAGCGACATCAGACCCCCCGACTCTCCTAATCACAGCTTAGTGATCCCAAAACCAAGAGCGCATAGCTAACCCAGAGGAGAGCCCAAGACTTAATAATCAATTAATTGGAAATAATTCAAATGTCCATGAAAATCTGATATTTGGGTTACAGGTAGAAGCTGATTGGTTGAGGGACCCGCAGATGTCACCTGAGGTTCTTGATAGGTTCACCATAAAATCTGACTGAGGCGACAACAGGGGGTGTTCCGGGTCCTCTCCTTGCTGCTCTTCATAAACAAAATCCAGCAGAGACGGTGAGGGGACATTTGAAGGATAAATGCTGCCATCTATATTGGGGACAGCTATATCCTCCATCTGTACCCCCCCCCTCCCGAGTCACAGCTCCTCCCCACCCCCACCCCTACTCCTTCCATGCTCTACGGACGGCAGCCATACTGTCCCAGCATCCAATCACTACCCTTCCCAACATGGCCCATGGAGTCTGTAGAAAGTGGTTTGTACTGTCACTATGGTGGTCTATATTCCTTCACAGTGGTGTCTGCAGGTTACTACAGGGAGGGGGCTGAAAACTTCCACTTCAGTTACAGTGTCGCTAAACCCCCATCATAGAAAACGATGAATAATGGCGTATTCCTGGTTGATCCTGCTGCTCTCTATCGCCCCCTTCTGTCCATTCAGCTATAGATTTTACAGCTGTGGTGGCAGCTCTGCACATGCTCAGTTTTCAGTGAGTTTCTATGCGGAGCATTTCCTCCCTATCACATCTGAGCAGCCCATGCGACTACAGAGTCACACATGTGGGCAAATACACAGTGCTAAATGACAGCCCACTCCCTCCCTCCCTTCTGCTCCACACCCACCAACCAGCTAAACACAATGGGAGCAGGATATTTAACATGTAGATTGATGGAGGCTTCACCTCCCTCTTATTTGAATACACAGGCTGGAGGGGGGCGTGACACAGCCTGTGACTGGCAGAAATCTGCCCACACCGTGTTATTGCCAAAAAATTATAAAGATTTGATTTCAAATATATGTGACCAGTAGCAGAGGACTAGACAGGCTGGGAGAGAGCTGGGTCATGTGACAGGTGGATATCCATTCAGAAAAAGGGAATTTAATTTTTCTTTTATTAAAATAATTACAGAGCCGTCATCCCGTCAGAAATAGAAGGTAGAATGTACATTACACAGCGTGTGTTTAGTATCACGTTAACCAAAGTTTATCACTAGTTTACCAGCCGCTGTCATTATACTGCAGCAGGTCGGCTCGTTCCCGCTAATCTCTGTAAATACAGGTCGGCTCCTTTAAGAGCCATAGCAGGCATGCGAGCGCCGGTCACACGGTGGAGAACCCGATGCGCATGGCCGGCGGCCACCCGCGATCGTGGGCACGAGAGCCCCATTCTGGCAGGAGAGGAAAGACAGATCATCTGTTCCTAGTAATAAGGAACAGGGATCGGTCTCCTCCTCCACTCAGTCTCATCCCCACCCACAGTTAGAAACACACATGAGGGGAAAACATTTAACCCCTTGATTGCCCCCCTTTCCTACCAGTGACATTTACACAGTAATCAGTGCATTTTTATAGCATTGATCACTGTATAATTGTCAATGGTCCCAGAAATGTGTCAAAAGTGTCCGATCTATCCGCAATGTCGCAGTTCCACTAAAAAAAACTTCACAGGGAAATCCCCATGACAGATAATCCTACCATCAGCATGCGGAATAACTTCTCTCCAATTGCTGTCCGCACGTCTTCCTCCACCGCAGGAAATGATGACACGAAATACTGCAACAAGAATTGGAGATATCTGTCAGCTCACATACACACCATCCAATCAGCGCACAGGTGGAATCCCACAATAACCAATAGGAGTCGCCTTAAAGTCTATCTAAAGCCATCTATAACCAATATACATATATGACCAATATCCATTTATAACTGATACACATAGAGTATATGACTAATAATCTGCTGGAGTCCTCACTCACAGACCAGCTTTCTATGCAGGCACTATAAGACTGGTCTCTAGACCGTCCCCTCATGCAGGTACCGCCCCCCTGCACCACCCCACATTTTACCCTCCCAGTGACAATGGTCACCAGAACAGACAGAGAAGGTGACAAGCATAGGATGAGTCTCCCCAGCAGGGTCAGACAAGAATAAAAACATGACTGGGGTTGCAACCCTTCCACACTCAATTGAAAACAGAAGAAACCATTATTGCGAAAAGATCTGTAACAGCTGTTCCTGTAAGTCCTGACCCCCCCCCCCCCCACGTGCCCCTACCCAGCAATACACTTAGTGACCCCTCACCTCCAAGGTCAGGCTGGCCTGTCTCTGGCTGTCCGTGTGCTCCGTGTTCCCCATGGCGTACAGCAGGTGATGGATGACACTCAGATTGATCAGATCCTCACACAGTTGGGGGGACTCCCGAGCCAACATCCTGGAAACATTCAATATAATTATTCCTCACCTGTGTCAGCTGGGGAGGGACAGCAGGTGTTGCACAGCAGGGGGTGGGGCAAAAGGTTTAGCACAGCAGGGGAGGAACAGCAGGTATAGCACAGTAGGTATAGCTTAGAAGGGGAGGGACAGCGGGTATAGCAAAGCAGGGGAGGGACAGCAGGAATAGCACAGGAGGGGAGGGACAACAGGTGAGCGACAGCAGGTATGGCACAGTGGGAGAGGGACAGCAGGTGTAGCACAGCAGGGGAGGGAAAGCAGGTGTAGCACAGCAGGGGAGGGACAGCAGGTATAGCACAGCAGGGGAGGGACAGCGGGTGTAGCACAGCAGGGGAGGGACAGCGGGTGTAGCACAGCAGGGGAGGGACAGCGGGTGTAGCACAGCAGGGGAGGGACAGCGGGTGTAGCACAGCAGGGGAGGGACAGCAGGTGTAGCACAGCAGGGGAGGGACAGCGGGTGTAGCACAGCAGGGGAGGGACAGCGGGTGTAGCACAGGAGGTATAGCACAGCAGGGGAGGGACAACAGGTATAGCACACCAGGTATAGCCCAGCAGGGGAGGGACAGCAGGTATAGCACAGCAGGGGAAGGACAGCAGGGGAAGGACAGCAGGGGATGGACAGCAGGTATAGCCCAGGAGGGTAGGGACAGCGGGTATAGCACAGCAGGTGTAGCACAGCAGGGGAGGGACAGCAGGGGAGGCACAACAGTATAGCACAGCAGGGATGGGACAGCAGGTATAGCACAGCAGGGGAGGCACAACAGTATAGCACAGCAGGGATGGGACAGCAGGTATAGCACAGCAGGGGAGGGACAGCAGGTATAGCACAGCAGGGGAGGGAAAGCAGGTATAGCACAGCAGGGGAGGGACAGCAGCTGTAGCACAGCAGGGGAGGGACAGCAGCTGTAGCACAGCAGGGGAGGGACAGCAGCTGTAGCACAGCAGAGGAGGGACAGCAGGGGAGGGACAACAGTATAGCACAGCAGGGGAGGGACAACAGTATAGCACAGCAGGTATAGCCCGGCAGGGGAGGAACACCGGGTATAGCACAGCAGGGGATGGAAAGCAGTTATAGCACAGCAGGTATAGCACAGCAGGGGAGGGACAGCAGGTATGGCACAGTGGGAGAGGGAAAGCAGGTGTAGCACAGCAGGGGAGGGACAGCAGCTGTAACACAGCAGGGGAGGGACAGCAGGTGTAGCACAGCAGGTATAGCCCAGCAGGGGAGGGACAGCAGGTGTAGCACAGCAGGTATAGCACAGCAGGGATGGGACAGCAGGTATAGCACAGCAGGGGAGGGACAGCGGGTGTAGCACAGCAGGGGAGGGACAGCGGGTGTAGCACAGCAGGGGAGGGACAGCGGGTGTAGCACAGCAGGGGAGGGACAGCGGGTGTAGCACAGCAGGGGAGGGACAGCGGGTGTAGCACAGCAGGGGAGGGACAGCAGGTGTAGCACAGCAGAGGAGGGACAGCAGGGGAGGGACAACAGTATAGCACAGCAGGGGAGGGACAACAGTATAGCACAGCAGGTATAGCCCGGCAGGGGAGAAACACCGGGTATAGCACAGCAGGGGATGGAAAGCAGTTATAGCACAGCAGGTATAGCACAGCAGGGGAGGGACAGCAGGTATGGCACAGTGGGAGAGGGAAAGCAGGTGTAGCACAGCAGGGGAGGGACAGCAGCTGTAGCACAGCAGGGGAGGGACAGCAGGTGTAGCACAGCAGGTATAGCCCAGCAGGGGAGGGACAGCAGGTGTAGCACAGCAGGTATAGCACAGCAGGGATGGGACAGCGGGTGTAGCACAGCAGGGGAGGGACAGCGGGTGTAGCACAGCAGGGGAGGGACAGCGGGTGTAGCACAGCAGGGGAGGGACAGCGGGTGTAGCACAGCAGGGGAGGGACAGCGGGTGTAGCACAGCAGGGGGAGGGACAACAGGTGTAGCACACCAGGTATAGCCCAGCAGGGGAGGGACAGCAGGGGATGGACAACAGGTATAGCCCGGCAGGGGAGGGACAGCAGGTATAGCACACCAGGTAGAGCCCAGCAGGGAAGGGACAGCAGGTATAGCCCAGAAGGGAAGGGACAGCGGGTATAGCACAGCAGGTGTAGCACAGCAGGGGAGGGACAGCAGGTGTAGCACAGCAGGGGAGGGACAGCAGGTGTAGCCCAGCAGGGGAGGGACAGCGGGCATAGCACAGCAGGGGAGGGAAAGCAGGTATAGCACAGCAGGGGAGGGAAAGCGGGTATAGCACAGCAGGGGAGGGAAAGCGGGTGTAGCACAGCAGGGGAGGGAAAGCGGGTGTAGCACAGCAGGGGAGGGAAAGCGGGTGTAGCACAGCAGGGGAGGGACAGCGGGTGTAGCACAGCAGGGGAGGGACAGCGGGTGTAGCACAGCAGGGGAGGGACAGCGGGTGTAGCACAGCAGGGGAGGGACAGCGGGTGTAGCACAGCAGGGGAGGGACAGCGGGTGTAGCACAGCAGGGGAGGGACAGCGGGTGTAGCACAGCAGGGGAGGGACAGCGGGTGTAGCAGAGCAGGGGAGGGACAGCGGGTGTAGCAGAGCAGGGGAGGGACAGCGGGTATAGCACAGCAGGGGAGGGATAGCAGGTATAGCACAGCAGGGGAGGGATAGCAGGTATAGCACAGCAGGGGAGGGATAGCAGGTATAGCACAGCAGGGGAGGGATAGCAGGTATAGCACAGCAGGGGAGGGACAACAGGTATAGCACAGCAGGTGTGCCACAGATGGGACAGCGGGTGTAGCAGAGCAGGGGAGGGACAGCGGGTGTAGCAGAGCAGGGGAGGGACAGCGGGTGTAGCAGAGCAGGGGAGGGACAGCGGGTATAGCACAGCAGGGGAGGGATAGCAGGTATAGCACAGCAGGGGAGGGATAGCAGGTATAACACAGCAGGGGAGGGACAACAGGTTTAGCACAGCAGGGGAGGGACAACAGTATAGCGCAGCAGGGGAGGGACAGCAGGTATAACTCAGCAGGGGAGGGACAGCAGGTATAACTCAGCAGGGGAGGGACAGCAGGTGTATCACAGCAGGTATAGCACAGCAGGGGAGGGGCAACAGGTATAGCACAGCAGGGGAGGGACAACAGGTGGGGGGCATCAGGTATGGCACAGTGGGAGAGGGACAGCAGGTGTAGCACAGCAGGGGAGGGACAACAGGTATAGCACACCAGGTATAGCCCAGCAGGGGAGGGACAGCAGGTATAGCACAGCAGGGGAAGGACAGCAGGTATAGCCCGGCAGGGGAGGGACAGCAGGTATAGCCCGGCAGGGGAGGGACAGCAGGTATAGCCCGGCAGGGGAGGGACAGCAGGTATAGCCCGGCAGGGGAGGGACAGCAGGTATAGCCCGGCAGGGGAGGGACAGCAGGTATAGCCCGGCAGGGGAGGGACAGCAGGTATAGCACGGCAGGTACAGCACAGCGGGGGAGGGACAGCAGATATAGCACAGCAGGGGAAGGACAACAGTATAGCGCAGCAGGTATAGCACAGCAAGGGAGGGACAGCCCTTTCCTCATTGGACTCTGTTAATGAATGAGCTTATTGGTTTGACCCATTCCGGCCCGTCTCTCATACATACCCGATGGCTTTAGCGGAAGCGGCTTGTTGAATAAACGTCGGCAAAGGTTCAGAAATTTGGGGCGCTGTCGGGTCTAAACAAAAAGCAGACAAATAAAGCTTTGCGTTAGAACATGGGCGGAGCAACCTGCTGCATTGTGGGAGAAGGAGACAGATCAATGCCGGAGTTGGGCGCACTTTCTGCTAACATTGTATTCTGTATTTTCTGACTTCCTGTCCCAGGAACACAACAGGAAGTGAGAGGAAATCTCTCTATGGTGAGGAGAAATCACTCCCTGCTAACATTGGATTTCATTATGTGCCCCTCGGCCTTCCTGGCAGCCCAACAGCAGCGCTATCGGTTTGGTTCACATCTCTGCGATCATTTTTAGGCATTTTATTGCATTTTAGATTGTGTCTGTACGCAACATATACAGGAGAGAAACTAGAGAGGGGTTGTTCCTGCAAATCTTAACACGGAAAACAGTCATTTTTGCATTTTTCAATCTATTAAATCTTCTGCTCTTTTTGTTATTTTATCTTTGGATAGTAAAACATTTTTTTCTGTCAGTAAATCCCTAATACAGCCCACTTCCTGTTTCTTGTCTGGTCATTAGCCTAGGCTTATGACATCATGCACAACCCTCTCTCTCACTCTCGTGAGAGTTTGCCAGGAAGGGGAGTCATGAGAGGGCCAATGAGAGCTGCAGAGCTGGAGGTGTGCCTCTGTGTAAATCCAGGAAGTAAGTGGGTATCTGCTTCAGCTGCCCACAGTTAAAATGGCTGCAGCCAGACTCAGTGGAGGGAGATTTCTGCAGCATATTTGGCAAGTACAGAATCACAGTATATATAAAATAATATGCAAAGTGGTTACAAATTATGTGAGCAGACTGCAGTTCCTCTTTAACACTGCCCTTCAGTCTTGCACAGTTGTACCGGTGTAAAGACATATTCTGCACCTCATTGCAGTTTGCTACGGAAGTGACATTCCGTCGTCGCCATCTTGCTACACCTCACACTTGTCCACAGTAAGGAGGGGGAAAGCGGACATCTTGCTACACCCACCGGAGTTTTGCATTTTACACGTATTTATAACAGTAAAGTGAGTTTCTATAGTGAAATACAAGACTTACAACTCCGTCTGACTGGTTGGATGTTGAATTTTAAAAGCAGCGACATCCCTGATCATCTCACAGGTTTGCTAATATGACAGAAGTTTGCTGCTTTTAAAATTCAACATTGAAGCAGTCACACGGAGTTGTAAGTCCTGTATTTCACTATAGAAACTGACTTTACTGTTATAAATACGTGTAAAATGCAAAACTCCGGTGGGTGTAGCAAGATGTCCACTTTCCCCCTTCTTAGTGTATCCTTACTGTGGACAAGTGTCGGGTGTAGCAAGATGGTGGCGACGGAACGTCACTTCCGTAGCAAACTGCGATGGGTCGCCGAATATGTCGATACACCAGCTCCTCCCCTAGACTGAAACGGCTTCCTCTGATTTCACCGCACACTGTGAGCTTCTAACCATGTGCATTAGAAGCTGCAGCAAGTCACATAAAGCCCCGTCTCATTTCCTGACATCATCAGCACTTTCCTCCCCAGCCTAAATGCCCCTTTCATTCATTGGTTTTCCGTTCTTTCAATGATTAAAGCATCACATGTCCCATATATTGACACTTGTGTCCCTGCTGGGAAACTTCAGGTCACTTCCTGTATGGGTGACCACACAGGAAGAGAGAAGAAATCTCTCCAACAGAGATAATGACAGCATTAAAAACCCAACACAAATTCCATCCCTTTCCCACCCCGTATAAATAAAATAGGATGTCTGGATTTTCTGTTTGGGTTCAGATTCTATATGAGAACCTGAGAGTACACGGGTGTGATTGGCTCCCTGTAGTCACATGACTCGGCTTCCTACAGGTCAGGTGTACATTGCTGTCCTGCCATACATACCATCCAGGATCTGCGGGCGGCTCTTTGTCTTCTCTCTCTGTGATGGCTTCAGGAGGGATACAAGTCCTTTTAGCAGCGCCGGACGCACATCAGTGTTCATAAGCTCCCAAATCAGCTGCAGAGCTGCAACCAATCAAAAGCAACAGTGAGCAAAACCTTCTAGCACTTGTGAAGCTGCACTACAAGTCCCAGCAGGGTGTGCTGGGCCTTGTGACAAGCAACTCCAGACAACAGGTAAATCAGTGCAGTGCTAACACTATGCAGCAGACACCGCAGTCATGGTAAAGTTGGAACATTTGTTTCATGTACATTAATGTCCTCAGGCCGTACTACACTTCTAGTGGGGCAGCTGCAGCCATGAGCTTATTTTTTCATGTTGGCGATTGGCTGTTCAGTAAGATTGATCTGGGCAGCCTGATCACTTGTACAGTAGTGAGAAGAGACAAATTCCAGCCCGCCGGCCAGTGACGTCACCTGGCGGCACCACCCCTCTGTGACATCAGCGGCCCAGCATGCACCGGTCGATGGCAACACAGAGGGGGCGGAGGCCCCACGAGCCAGAGCAACCCCCCATGTTAAGGGCATGTGGCCTGGTATGGTTCGGGAGGGGGGGAGCGCTCGCTATCCCCCCCCTTCCTGGCTTGCATACTTGGATAAGGGTCTGGTATGGATTTTGGGGGGACCACACACCTTTTTTTGTTAAATTTTGGTGTGGGGTCCCCCTAAAAACCCCATACCAGACCCGAAGGGCCCACGCTGCTTTTTTTCAGAATTTTTAATTGCCGGAATTTTTTTGTTTACATTTCAGCTGTCAGTGGGGAACGCCGTTGACAGCTGGGTCATGGGTTGTTAAGGATGCGGCGGCCGGCTTCCCACCCACTCCTTAGCAACCAGCTATATACAGGGTTTTTTTTAAAGGGAAAAAAGAAATGCAAAGCGCAAAATACATGAAAACTGCATGAAAAAACGCATAAAAAACACCAGTATAAAAACGCAAAACGTGCCTGAAAAATGCATCAACCGCATAGAAGTGAACCTAGACTAAAGGATTTTAAAGTATCACCGATGAAAAATATTATTAGGCACTATCATTTTTCGCCATTTCTCGGGGGCACGCAATTTTGAGCTTTGACATGTTTGGTATCTATTTACTTAACACAAACCCATCTCTTGAGTTTTACCAAAACATTGGGTAGAATATTTTGCTTGTGTGCACTTTAGTGTTATTTTTTTTCCTAAAAATACTGTATGCGTTTTGCAAATATCGGCACAAACATGACATGAGAAAAATTGCAAACGTTTATAAGGCGCTTCGGAAGCGCTGCCCATTCATTTCAATAGGCAGGGTGTTTTGGGAGCGATTTTAAGGCGCTGCAAACCCGCCCCAAAGATGCTGCGTGCAGGACTTTTTCTAACGTTCTGCAAGCGCACCGCCGCAGTGTGAAAGCGCTCATTGCAAATGAACGGTGGGCAGTTTTCAGGCGTTATTTCTAGCACTAAAACGCCTGAAAACTGCCTCAGTGTGAAAGGGGTCTTAATGGCACTCCAATCGCGCTTCAATTTTTCAGCAGTCGTAGCGTGATAAATGACGCAATAATCGCAATGTGCGATGCTGTCACCCAAAAGAAACTTCTCCTTTTTTGAGCTGCGCATGTTGCGATTTATTGCTCTACAATTGCGCTGTCAGTTTCACACTTACCCCCCCCCCCCCCCCCAGAACAGGGTAACTCTCAAATGTATGTATTCTTCCAGCCCCTCCCCCAGGAAACTAGTGATGTCCGGAACTGATTGAATCGATTCATCCGAATGAACTGATCACTATACACTCAATACTAGCAGACTGGTATTATGACCCTAGAGAGAGAGAGCTCCGCCCCTTCCTACAAGCGATACATTTCATTGCTCTGATCTTCCAGCTCACACACTGATCTGTTACATTGTATCATTGGAGACTAAATTCATCCACCATATTAAGAAACTTTTTCTATTTTTCACCATATAATTAGCCGGGTCAGAGACCAGGCCTCAAAAAATTGTTGAAAACTCATAATTGTTCCTCTCCACGGAAATCTTTAGTAAAAGGCGAAAGATTTATTCGATCTGAAGAGAAACCAGAGTATACCGATCACCGCCACCGGCTCCTCCCCGCCTCTGCCCGATCTCTACTCATCTCATGGCGATCTTCCTCTGTCATCAAATCTCACTGCAGCTTCTGTCCTCCCAGCGGCGCTCTGTCCTCCCCTCCCCTCCTAATACTTCTATTACCTCCATCAATAGATAATATACAAAATTATTATACTAAGAGAACACAATACACGGGATATGCTGCAGTGCATGATGGGTATGCAAATGAGAACAGCCAGCGCTCCGCCCCTTCTTCTCTGCTGTCTATAAACGTGAGGTTGAATTCATAAAAAAGCTGAAGACACACCCACCATGTACTACACAGGCCAATCAGATCCTGAGATCCCAGCAGACTACAGGCTGTGGAACTAGAAGTGTCAGCATTCCCAGAGCAGAACTCGACATCTCACTTCAATCCACAGAATACTGAGCAACATTGTATAATACAGAAAGTACTTACCTCTGTACCGTACCTACCTCCATACTACACCTCCCTCTATACCGCACCCCCTTCTAAACTGCACCCCTCTCTATACTACCCCTCCCTCCATACTACACCCCCCTCCATACTACACCTCCCTCTATACCGCACCCCCTTCTATACTGCACCACCCCCATACTGCACCCCTCTCTATACGACCCCTCCCTCCATACTACACCTCCCTCTTTACTGCACCACCCCCATACTGCCCCATCTCTATACTACACCTCCCTCTATACCACACCCCCTTCTATACTGCACCACCCCCATTCTGCACCCCTCTCTATACTACACCTCCCTCTATACCGCACCCCCTCATACTGCACCCTATCTATACTACACCCCCCTCCATACCGCACCCCCTCCATACTACACCTCCCTCTTTACTGCACCACCCCCATACTGCCCCATCTCTATACTACACCTCCCTCTATACCACACCCCCTTCTATACTGCACCACCCCCATTCTGCACCCCTCTCTATACTACACCTCCCTCTATACCGCACCCCCTCATACTGCACCCTATCTATACTACACCCCCCTCCATACCGCACCCCCTCCATACTACACCCCCCTCCATACCGCACCCCCTCCATACTACACCCCCCCCATACTGCACCCCCTCCATACTACACCCCCCATACTACACCCCTCTCTATACTACATTCCCCTCCATACTGCACCCCTCTCTATACTACACCTCCCTCTATACCGCACCCCATCTATACTACACCCCCCTCCATACCGCACCCCCTCCATACTACACCCCCCCATACTGCACCCCCTCCATACTGCATCCCTCTCTATACTACACCCCCTCCATACCGCACCCCCTCCATACTACACCTCCCCCATACTGCACCCCCTCCATACTACACCCCTCTCTATACTACATCCCCCTCCATACCGGAACCCCCGCCATACTGCACAACTCTCTATACTACACCCCCCTCCATACTACACCCCCCCATACTGCACCCCTCTCTATACTACACCCCCCCCATACTGTACCCCTCTCTATACTAGACCCCCCTCCATACTACACCGCCCCCATACTGCACCCCCTCCATACTACACCCCTCTCTATACTACATCCCCCTCCATACTGCACCCCTCTCTATACTACACCCCCCCCCATACTGCATCCCTCTCTATACTACATCCCCCTCCATACCGCACCCCTCTCTATACTACACCCCCCTCCATACTACACCCCCCATACTGTACCCCTCTCTATACTACACCCCCCTCCATACCGCACCCCCTCCATACTACACCCTCCATACTGCACCCCCTCCATACTACACCCCTCTCTATATTACATCCCCCTCCATACTGCACCCCTCTCTATACTACACCCCCCACACTACACCCCCCCATACTGCACCCCTCTCTATACTACACCCCCCTCCATACCGCACCCCTCTCTATACTACACCCCCCTCCATACCGTACCCCCTTCTATACTGTACCCCTCTCCATATCACACCCCCTCCACACCCTACCTCCCTCTATATTGTACCTCCCTCCATACTGCACTCCCTTCTAAATTGCACCCCTTCTCCATACCGCACCCCCTTCCATACCACAACCCCCCCTTTATACTAAACCTCCTTCTCCACACCTCACCTCCCTCCATACCACACCCCTTTTCATACTTCACACCTACCTCCATACTGCACCTACCTTCATTCTGCACCTCCAGGTGCATGGACTGCAGCACTGCCAGCAGCGGCTCTGTAATAGACGGGTGAGCTGTCTGTACAATTCCCTGCAGGAGAACACAGACATCCCAATCACATCGATTCCTCCCTTCAGCAGGACATCTGGATTTCACTGCCTAAGCACACAGTCACTTACCTGCTCCACTTTAAACAGACAATAATTAAAAATAAATTCTCCCGTTTCTCCCCGCCTACCATGTTTGAAATAGTAATCTCATCAGGTACGGCACAGAAGGGGATGATATCGGATATTTATAAAATAATTAACGCCTTTCCTATGGGTCCTAACGGCAAACATGCATATATGCTTAAATGGGAGGAGGCTCTGGGTGAAGTGTTCACGGAGGAGCAATGGCGGGTGATTTGGTCGCAGGCATCCAAGAGCTCCATGTGTACGCTCTACCGGGAGAACGCATACAAAATATTGTTCTTCTGGTACATGACCCCGGATGTCCTGCACGCTATTTACCCTTCTACAACAGACCGGTGCTGGCGCTGTGTGGGGCATAAGGGCACCCTCTTGCATATATACTGGCAATGCCCTCGTATAGTCCCTTTCTGGACGGAAGTCCGTACGCTCTTGGCCAGTATCCTGGACCAACCCCTGGACTTACACCCAAAGCACTTTTTACTGGGAGTCCCTTTCCCCAAATTGTCCAAATCCCTACAGAAATTATCCCGCCATATCCTGACCGCAGCGAGGTGTCTGGTTGCTCTCCACTGGAAAAAAACACACCCCCCTACCCCGGACGCATTATACGCCCGCATCAGAGATGTGGAGCTTATGGAGAAGATGACCGCCAGGATACGGGACCGGCTGGAAGCGCATGACGTAGTCTGGAACCCCTGGAATCTTAAGGACGATCGACCCTGACAGGCAAGCGGAAGTTTTCGGATGACTACCCACCCCTACCCCCTCCCTTTCCTCTCTACCTTTCTTTCTATCCTTAGGTATCCCTTTCCTCTCTCTTTTTATCTATCTTCTTTCTTTTTCCCTTCTTCCTTTCTCTTATGCCTATCATTCTTCCAGACCCCCCCCCCCCCCTGAGGGGGGGTGTTTGTTTGGGTTAAAGTGTATTATAAGTGTCTTACATTATTCGTTGCCACACGTATCCTCGGATTGCAACTCTGGTTTGGCGGTTAAGTCTTGAGGATAGGTCTATTACTGGTTGGACTGTATCCCTGTTTTACATGTGTTGCAGAACATGCTGTCTGTGAATAGCTCTATCTGGCCTGGCTTGTACCTGCTCCAGGTGGCTGTATTACGTAGGCCAATATGCTTTTATGGTATGTTCTCCCCTGTAATTTTTCTGATCCCTTTCTTCCGCTCCCCCAATGCTGAACTGAAGTGTTTGACGTGTAATGTTTCACTTTAAAATAATAAAAAGTTATTTGACAAAAAAAAAAAAAAAAAAAATTCTCAATTCATCACAGTGTTCATTAGAAACTCTGTGTGTACATATACTGTATATTTCTCCTTTATATTCTCTGTACATCATTGATCATCTGCAGAGACAGCATGGCGATTAGATTGGTGGGCGTGGCTTTTAGAATGGGGAGGGGACATTTATATCAGTTAGTGGGGGGGGGGGGGGGGGAAGAGACACAAACTACTGCAGGAAATCTCACCATTGTGGGAGGGGCAGAGACACAAATTACTGCAGGAAACCTCATCATTGTGGGAGGGGCAGAGACACAAACTACTGCAGGAAAACGCATCATTGTGGGAGGGGCAGAGACACAAACTACTGCAGGAAATCTCCCCATTGTGGGAGGGGCAGAGACACAAACTACTGCAGGAAATCTCACCATTGTGGGAGGGGCAGAGACACAAACTACTGCAGGAAATCTCACCATTGTGGGAGGGGCAGAGACACAAACTAATGGGGGAAACCTCACCATTGTGGGAGGGGCAGAGACACAAACTACTGCAGGAAATCTCACCATTGTGGGAGGGGCAGAGTCACAAACTACTGCAGGAAATCTTCCCATTGTGGGAGGGGCAGAGACACAAACTAATGGGGGAAACCTCACCATTGTGGGAGGGGCAGAGACACAAACTACTGCAGGAAACCTCATCATTGTGGGAGGGGCAGAGACACAAACTACTGCAGGAAAACGCATCATTGTGGGAGGGGCAGAGACACAAACTACTGCAGGAAACCTCATCATTGTGGGAGGGGCAGAGACACAAACTACTGCAGGAAAACGCATCATTGTGGGAGGGGCAGAGACACAAACTACTGCAGGAAATCTCACCATTGTGGGAGGGGCAGAGTCACAAACTACTGCAGGAAATCTTCCCATTGTGGGAGGGGCAGAGACACAAACTAATGGGGGAAACCTCACCATTGTGGGAGGGGCAGAGACACAAACTACTGCAGGAAACCTCATCATTGTGGGAGGGGCAGAGACACAAACTACTGCAGGAAAACGCATCATTTTGGGAGGGGCAGAGACACAAACTACTGCAGGAAATCTCACCATTGTGGGAGGGGCAGAGTCACAAACTACTGCAGGAAATCTCACCATTGTGGGTGGGGCAGAGACACAAACTACTGCAGGAAACCTCACCATTGTGGGAGGGGCAGAGACACAAACTACTGCAGGAAATCTTCCCATTGTGGGAGGGGCAGAGTCACAAACTACTGCAGGAAATCTTCCCATTGTGGGAGGGGCAGAGACACAAACTAATGGTGGAAACCTCACCATTGTGGGAGGGGCAGAGACACAAACTACTACAGGAAACCTCATCATTGTGGGAGGGGCAGAGACACAAACTACTACAGGAAAACGCATCATTGTGGGAGGGGCAGAGACACAAACTACTGCAGGAAATCTCACCATTGTGGGTGGGGCAGAGACACAAACTACTGCAGGAAACCTCACCATTGTGGGAGGGGCAGAGACACAAACTACTGCAGGAAATCTCACCATTGTGGGAGGGGCAGAGTCACAAACTACTGCAGGAAATCTCACCATTGTGGGAGGGGCAGAGACACAAACTACTGCAGGAAAACGCATCATTGTGGGAGGGGCAGAGTCACAAACTACTGCAGGAAATCTTCCCATTGTGGGAGGGGCAGAGACACAAACTAATGGGGGAAACCTCACCATTGTGGGAGGGGCAGAGACACAAACTACTGCAGGAAACCTCATCATTGTGGGAGGGGCAGAGACACAAACTACTACAGGAAACCTCATCATTGTGGGAGGGGCAGAGACACAAACTACTGCAGGAAAACGCATCATTGTGGGAGGGGCAGAGACACAAACTACTGCAGGAAATCTCACCATTGTGGGAGGGGAAGAGTCACAAACTACTGCAGGAAATCTCACCATTGTGGGTGGGGCAGAGACACAAACTACTGCAGGAAACCTCACCATTGTGGGAGGGGCAGAGACACAAACTACTGCAGGAAATCTCACCATTGTGGGAGGGGCAGAGTCACAAACTACTGCAGGAAATCTCACCATTGTGGGAGGGGCAGAGACACAAACTACTGCAGGAAAACGCATCATTGTGGGAGGGGCAGAGTCACAAACTACAGCAGGAAATCTTCCCATTGTGGGAGGGGCAGAGACACAAACTAATGGGGGAAATCTCACCAATGTAGGAGGGGCAGAGACACAAACTACTGTGGCTAAATGTCACTTACCTGCACAGTGCGCAGTGTTTGCAGGGTCAGGTGTTGGGCTTTGGGGGAGTCGCAGGCCAGGAGGGCGATCAGCCCCTTATACACTTGTGTTTGGTATTTGGGGTTCCCATGAGCCAAGAGCTCCAGCAGCACCCGGGCCTGTTCCTGAGTCTCTTCTAACTTAGACTTGGCCAGACATTCAGCGACCGAACGTACTCCTGTATGGGGAAGCATGCTGTGAGTGCAAACATTACACAGAGCTCAATGACCGCCGCTCTCAATTGGCTGGATTTTCATCATCCAATTTCAACAAAACAATTTCTCATTTCGGTGGTTCTGCCTTGTATTGGTGATTTGTGCTACTCTTGTATTTGTGATGCCTTTAGAAAATCTCCTTTACATTTACCAAAACTAAGTAACCCGAGGTCCTGCCTTTGGTCCATCCCATTCATCCAAAACCACCATCAGAAATCATGGGGTCCGGTCAGCCTACCTACCTACCTTCACAGCACGTACCTCCCTCTCCTCCATCAAGGGATGGAGGAGGAAAGAGAAGAATACTCTGAGCTCGGCCCCAGCCACCCTGTAGCCCCATGGGGCTCTGGTACAGGAGAACTGCCTGTACCCCGCTATTGGCAGTTGTTGCATAAAAGGTAAATCTGAAGGAGATTGTACAATCAGGGTGTAATATGTGTGGCCAGCATTATGCACATGGATCTCAGATCTTCATATACACAGTGATGCTCCTCGGTACTCACCGTAGCTCTCACAGATCAGCTCTTTATATGTCCGTCCCGATCGGCCCAGGATCTGCAGAATTTTTAGAGCCTCCGTCTTGTTTTGATCAGATATCTGATTCAAGCCCAGAATCTCCAGCAATGTCAGGATGCCTCCAACCTCCACAAACTCCACCTTATAACGACTGCTGCTCAGCACAGAAAATAAGAGACAAATGAGATACAGGTAAGTTGGTCAAGATACGTCCCTCAGAGGAAATGAGATACAAACTGGATGGCCAGGATACGTTACTCAGAGGAAAAGAGATACAAACTGGATGGCCAGGATACGTTACTCAGAGGAAAAGAGATACAAACTGGATGGCCAGGATACGTTACTCAGAGGAAAAGAGATACAAACTGGATGGCCAGGATACGTCCCTCAGAGGAAAAGAGATACAAACTGGATGGCCAGGATACGTTACTCTGTGGAAAAGAGATACAAACTGGATGGCCAGGATACGTTACTCAGAGGAAAAGAGATACAAACTGGATGGCCAGGATACGTCCCTCAGAGGAAAAGAGATACAAACTGGATGGCCAGGATACGTCCCTCAGAGGAAAAGAGATACAAACTGGATGGCCAGGATACGTTACTCAGAGGAAAAGAGATACAAACTGGATGGCCAGGATACGTTACTCAGAGGAAAAGAGATACAAACTGGATGGCCAGGATACGTTACTCAGAGGAAAAGAGATACAAACTGGATGGCCAGGATACGTTACTCAGAGGAAAAGAGATACAAACTGGATGGCCAGGATACGTTACTCTGTGGAAAAGAGATACAAACTGGATGGCCAGGATACGTCCCTCAGAGGAAAAGAGATACAAACTGGATGGCCAGGATACGTTCCCCAGAGGAAATGGGATACAAGCTGACAGCCAAGATACGTCCCTCAGAGAAAATGGGATACAAGCAGGACAGCCAAGATACGTCCCTCAGAGGAAATGAGATACAAGCAGGACAGCCAAGATACGTCCCTCAGAGGAAATGAGGTACAAGCAGGACAGCCAAGATACGTCCCTCAGAGGAAATGAGGTACAAGCAGGACAGCCAAGATACGTCCCTCAGAGGAAATGAGGTACAAGCAGGACAGCCAAGATACGTCCCTCAGAGGAAATGAGATACAAGCAGGACAGCCAGGATACGTCCCTCAGAGGAAATGAGATACAAGCAGGACAGCCAGGATACGTCCCTCAGAGGAAATGAGGTACAAGCAGGACAGCCAAGATACGTCCCTCAGAGGAAATGAGATACAGGCAGGACAGCCAGGATACGTCCCTCAGAGGAAATGAGATACAAGCAAGACAGCCAGGATACGTCCCTCAGAGGAAATGGGATACAAGCAGGACAGACAAGATACGTCCCTCAGAGGAAATGAGGTACAAGCAGGACAGCCAGGATATGTCCCTCAGAGGAAATGAGGTACAAGCAGGACAGCCAGGATACGTCCCTCAGAGGAAATGAGGTACAAGCAGGACAGCCAAGATACGTCCCTCAGAGGAAATGAGATACAAGCAGGACAGCCAGGATACGTCCCTCAGAGGAAATGAGGTACAAGCAGGACAGCCAAGATACGTCCCTCAGAGGAAATGAGGTACAAGCAGGACAGCCAAGATACGTCCCTCAGAGGAAATGAGGTACAAGCAGGACAGCCAGGATACGTCCCTCAGAGGAAATGAGGTACAAGCAGGACAGCCAAGATACGTCCCTCAGAGGAAATGAGGTACAAGCAGGACAGCCAAGATACGTCCCTCAGAGGAAATGAGGTACAAGCAGGACAGCCAAGATACGTCCCTCAGAGGAAATGAGATACAAGCAGGACAGCCAGGATACGTCCCTCAGAGGAAATGAGATACAAGCAGGACAGCCAGGATACGTCCCTCAGAGGAAATGAGGTACAAGCAGGACAGCCAAGATACGTCCCTCAGAGGAAATGAGATACAAGCAGGACAGCCAGGATACGTCCCTCAGAGGAAATGAGATACAAGCAAGACAGCCAGGATACGTCCCTCAGAGGAAATGAGATACAAGCAAGACAGCCAGGATACGTCCCTCAGAGGAAATGAGGTACAAGCAGGACAGCCAGGATATGTCCCTCAGAGGAAATGAGGTACAAGCAAGACAGCCAGGATACGTCCCTCAGAGGAAATGAGATACAAGCAAGACAGCCAGGATACGTCCCTCAGAGGAAATGAGATACAAGCAGGACAGCCAGGATATGTCCCTCAGAGGAAATGAGATACAAGCAAGAAAGCCAGGATACGTCCCTCAGAGGAAATTAGATACAAGCAGGACAGCCAAGATACGTCCCTCAGAGGAAATGGGATACAAGCAGGACAGCCATGATACGTCCCTCAGAGGAAATGAAGTACAAGCAGGAATGGCCAGAATAAGTCCCTCAGAGGAAATGAATGGAGGCCAGTGGAGGGATTGGTAGAGAGGGGTGGGGGAAACTGAATGAAGGTTAGTGGACGGGGTGGTAGCAGGGTGAAGGACCTTGAATGGAAGCCAGTGGAGGGATTGGCAGAGAGGGGTGGAGGACACTGAATGGAGACCAGTGGAGGGATTGGCAGAGAGGGGTGGATTTCACTAAATGGAAGCCAGTGGAGGGATTGGCAGAGAGGGGTTGCGATCACTGAATGGAGACCAGTGGAGGGATTGGTAGAGAGGGGTGGAGGACACTGAATTGAGGTCAGTGGAGGGATTGGCAGAGCAAGATGGAGGACACTGAATGGAGACCAGTGGGGGGATTGGCAGAGAGGTTTGGAGGACACAGAATGGAGGCCAGTGGAGGCATTGGCAGAAAGGGGTGGAGGACACTGAATGGAGCTCAGTGGGGAAATTGGCAGAGAGGGATCGCAGACACTGAGCAGTTGGTAAGGTGGATGACCCCGGCAGCAGCATTCATGATGGACTGAAGAGGGGATAGCCTATGTAAAGGTAAGCCAATGAGGAGGAAGTTGCAGTAGTCAAGGCGAGAGATGACCGTGGAGTGAATTAGGAGCTTTGTGGTGTCATTGGTTAGGAAGGGGCATATTCTGGAGATGTTTTTGAGGTTGAGGCGGTAAGCTTTGGACAATGATTGGATGTCGGGCTGAAAGGAGAGTTCAGAGTCCAGGATTACACCTACCACCTTGGCATGTGGGGACAGGCTAAAAGTAGTGCTATCGATATTGACAGACAACTTAGGGGAAGAGGCACATAGGGGAGGAAATATTATGAGCTCTGTTTTGGATAGATTGAGTTTGAGGAAGTGGTGTGACATCCAGGCTGATATGTCTGTTAGTAAATTAGTGATGTGCGATGAAACTGAAGGAGTGAGCTAAGGAGAAGAGAGAAATATTTGGGTGTCGTCAGCATAGAGATGGTATTGGAAGCCATGGGAGGCCATCAGCTGACCCATGGAGGAGGCATAGGTGGAGATTAGGAGAGGTCCAAGAGCAGAACCCTGAGGGACCCCGACAGAGAAGGGTAGAGGAGAGGACCCCAGAGGAAATGAAGACTAAGCAGAATGCCCAATATAAAGTCCTCAGAGAAAATAAAATACATATAGGGCGCCAAAGCTAAAGCCCTGTGAGGAAATAAGATAGAAAATATAGGTAAGGAAGCCAAGATATGTCCCTCAGAGGAAACGAGATAAGGCAGGATGGCCAATATACAGTATGGTCCTCAGAGGAAACAAAATACAGGCAGGAGGGCAAAGCTATGTCCCTCAGAGAAAATGAAAACTGGGCAGGATGGTCAATAAATGGTTCTCAGTGGAAACAAGATACAGGCAGGAGGGCTTGTATATGGCCCTCAGAAGAACTGAGATATAAGCAGGATGGACCAAGATATGTCATTCATAGGAAATGAGATACAGGCAGGATGACCAAAATGCAGCCCTAAGAGGAAATACCATATAAGTAGGGTGGCCAAGATACGTCCCTCAGAGAAAATGAACGACCAGGCAGGACGGACAATAAATGGACCTTATATTAAATTAGATACAGGCAGGATGACCAAGATACATCCCTAGGAGAAAGGAAGATATAAGCAGGGCAGCCAAGATATGTCCCTCATAGTAAAGGAGAACCAGGCAGGATAGCAAAGATAAAGTGACCTAGTGGTGAGAACCTGAGATTCCAGGACAATTGTGTGAAGTCGATACAATGACAATTTATACTTTGTGTCAGTTTCACATAACTGTCCCAACTGAAGGATGAAGGGGTCCTTAATGGCCCTGAAATGTCCTGCTTTAGACCGTACCCAGAATACGAGAGACGCGAGTAGTGCTCCGCCCTCTGCGCTACATTGTGACACTCCAGGTATATGTGATACAATTACCAAATTCAGCACATTGGATACAATATAACATTCACAGCACAGGAACACTTACCTGCCGGTGGATGAGAGGAAAATGGAGATAGACTGCAAAATTTCCTTAAGACACGTCCCGAACATATATCTGAGTATAGGCTGAGGAGAATCACCAGATACCGATAACAGATACCGAGAATTACACCCAGCATACAGGACAAGAGAAGTGGTACTGTGCAGAGTCCATACATACAGAATAAGAAGAGATACCGAGAATTACACCCGACATACAGGACAAGAGAAGTGGTACTGTGCAGAGTCCATACATACAGAATAAGGACAGATACCGAGAATTACACCCGACATACAGGACAAGAGAAGTGGTACTGTGCAGAGTCCATACATACAGAATAAGGACAGATACCGAGAATTACACCCGACATACAGGACAAGAGAAGTAGTACTGTGCAGAGTCCATACATACAGAATAAGAACAGATACCGAGAATTACACCCGACATACAGGACAAGAGAAGTAGTACTGTGCACAGTCCATACATACAGAATAAGAACAGATACCGAGAATTACACCCGACATACAGGACAAGAGAAGTGGTACTGTGCAGAGTCCATACATACAGAATAAGAACAGATACCGAGAATTACACCCGGCATACAGGACAAGAGAAGTAGTACTGTGCAGAGTCCATACATACAGAATAAGAACAGATACCGAGAATTACACCCGACATACAGGACAAGAGAAGTGGTACTGTGCAGAGTCCATACATACAGAATAAGAACAGATACCGAGAATTACACCCGACATACAGGACAAGAGAAGTAGTACTGTGCAGAGTCCATACATACAGAATAAGAACAGATACCGAGAATTACACCCGACATACAGAACAAGAGAAGTGGTACTGTGCAGAGTCCATACATACAGAATAAGAACAGATACCGAGAATTACACCCGACATACAGGACAAGAGAAGTGGTACTGTGCAGAGTCCATACAGACAGAATAAGAACAGATACCGAGAATTACACCCGACATACAGGACAAGAGAAGTGGTACTGTGCAGAGTCCATAAAGACAGAATAAGAACAGATAAAGGGAATTACACCCGACATACAGGACAAGGGAAGTAGTACGGTGCAGAGTCTGGGAATGTCAGGATACGAGAGTCTCAGCCATGTGGTGATCCGGGCCAGGAACAAGCTGCCCCCCTGGGAGAACTCCTCCTCCAGTTCCAGTGCGGTCCTCCCCTGATTGGAGGTGATGAAGTTGTTGAGAATTCGGCAGCGGGTGACTTTGCCACTGTTGTCCCAATCCTTGAAGAACTCCATGAGCTGGCTGATGGCCTCCTGCTCCTTCACAGAGATCATGATGGCAGCTCAGAGTGATCTGGAGGAGACACACATGAACTGATGACATCATCACATGACACACAAGAACTGATGACATCATCATACGACACACAAACTAAACCCTACAATTCCCACATACACTATGGGACAGATTGGATCTGTGAAGCGCAGGTTCATTGAGAAAGTTCTTTTTCCTCATTGTGTGTACACAGCACCGGCCATGACTGCTGGAGGTTGGGACAGACCCAGACATCAACAGGGATCTGTCCACTCCGCCATTACTAGAGGGGCGGGGTGAGGGTCCAGTAATGGTGGAGATTACATGAGCTTAATAATTTTTACAATAATAATATGGGAGGTCAGAGGTCACCTGGAACTTGTGTGTGTGTGTGTGTGTGTGTGTGGGGGGGGTGTCAGCTGTCTGTCTTCTAGGAGGTCAGAGGTCACCGGGAGTCTGGAGGTCAGGGGTCACCCGGAATTAGTGTTAATTTTGTCGATGAAAACTATGATTATGATTATGATTGGAAAAAAACACTTTGCCCTCCCTCCCCCTCCTTTTTTTGTTCACGAGGGAGTAATGAAATGTTGGTAGAGAGCTGCAGCTCTTTCCTCTTCAAATTAAACAATATGATTGGGAAGAATATCAGTATGGGATAAAGGATAAAAATGACTGGGAATATGTAATAGGGGGGGGGGGGGGGGTCACTAAAGTTAAGGGGACAGGGTATAGGGACACAAATATATTATAAAGTATGGAACTTTTTTTTTTTTCTCTTACATGGGGGAGGGAAGAAGGGGAGATTATAGAATATCCTAAAATTTTTCTATGTTAGGACGGTATTATGTGATTGGTCCATGGACTATGTTGGTTGTGTGATTATGTGTTGTGTTTTATATATATATATATATATCTATGTTAAGCATGTTTACCTATAAGGTTTTGTAATGAAATTATGTGGAATGTTTTTATTTGAAAAATATCTTAATAAAAGTAATTGAAACACAGAGGTCATCTAGAATCTGGGGGTCAGAGGTCACCTAGAACCTGAGAGGTCAGAGGTCACCTAGAATCTGGGGATCAGAGATCATCTGGAATTTGGGGATCAAACGTCACATGGAATCTGAGGTCAGAGGTCACCTAGAATATTAGAGATCACCTAGAACCTGAGAGGTCAGAGGTCACCTAGAATCCGAGGGGTCAGAGGTCACCTGGAATCCGGGAGGTCAGAGGTCACCTGGAATCCGGGGGGTCAGAGGTCACCTGGAGTTGCTCCCCTGTCAGCTCCTCTCTGACTCTTCTCACTGGAGTCAAGCCATCAGACAGTTGCAAATCAGTGGTCTTGCAATCAGACAAATTTTTTTGGTTGCATATAAAACACAGAAAAACTAAATATAACATAATGTATGTGTGACAGCTCTGTGTAATCATTATTTTATATATTACATCACCCTCTTTAACATTTACTATATGGTATGATTTTACTGTGGAAATGTAAAGATATAGAGCCCAAAATATCAACCCATTGGCTAAAAACTGACATTTCCGCAATACCTCAAAATGAGTCAGAAACAAAATCTCCCATTGGACCAATACGTTTACAATGCAGATGTGTCATACACACCCCCCTCTATGATATCTTACAATACGGTATGATTTTACAGTGGAGATTTAAAGATATAGAGCCCCAAATATCAACCCTTTGGCTACAAAGTGACGTTTTGGCACTACTTCTAAATGGGTTCAAAAACAAAATCTCCCATTGGACCAAAACTTTTACAATGCAGATGTGTCAGACACACCCCCCTCTATGATATCTTACAATACGGCATGATTTTTACTGTGGAAATTTTAAGATATAGAGCCCCAAATACCAACTGACAAACTGACATTTTAGCAATACTTCAAAATGAGTCAGAAACCAAATCTCCCATTGGACCAATACGTTTACAATGTAGATGTGTCATACACACCCCCCTCTATGATATCTTACAATACGGTATGATTTTTACTGTGGAAATTTAAAGATATAGAGCCCCAAATACCAACCCATTGGTTACAAACTGAAATCTTCCCATTCGACCAATAAATTCTCCCATTCGACCAATACGTTTACAATGCAGATGTGTCATACACACCCCCTCTATGTTATCTTACATTACGATATGATTTTACTGTGGAAATTTAAAGATACAAGGCTCCAAATATCAAGCCATTGGCTACAAAGTGACATTATGGCACTACTTCTAAATGGGTTCAAAAACAAATCTCCCATTGGACCAATACGTTTACAATGTAGATGTGTCATACACACCCCCCTCTATGATATCTTACAATACGGTTTTTAAGTTCTCGTAGTTTGTAGAATGTTGTGAATCCAAAGCTATAAAAGTATTAAAACAGCAATTTGGAGTTATCTCACAGCAATCAAAATCTCCATTAAGTAATTTCTGTAAAAATAAAGATAAGCATTTTGAATCCAGAAAATTTACTGAATTTACTGTATTTATTTATCTTTTTCTTTGTTTTGCCATGGATTTTTTAAAATATGAAAGCAAACCTTAAAAATGTATTTGTATTAATTTTGTGTTTTGAGTCTTAAATGATCAAAGAGATACATTTATTAATCATTCACAATGAGAATTAAATGGATTTAAGATGAAACAAGGAGGGATCAGATTTATGCATCAACAGTGGCCATGCTGGTGTTGTATACGAATAGGTTTTATTGTTACAATATTTCCAATGTAAGTACCAACCAGAAACTAGTTCAAGACACATTGCCCGAAAAAGGAAAATATGTATGGTAAACCTATGTTTTTAAAAAGATATATCTCTGTAAATTCTTAGATTTAATCTAACATATTTTTTGCATACAGGGCTGGACTGGGACAAAAATTTGGCCCTGGACTTCATCCAGACCGGCCCACTTTAATTTTGAAAACACGCAAAAAACAGCATATAAACTGTACGCAATTGGGCAAAAAAAGCCCCTAGGTAGCCCCCCTCACATCAGGGTCCCCAGAGAGCCCCTCACTTACATCAGGATCCCCAGAGAGCCTCCCCTTACATCAGGGTCCCCATATAGCCTTCCCCTTACATCAGGGTCCCCAGAGAGCCCCTCTTACATTAGAGTCCCCAGAGATCATCTGCCTTACATCAGGGTCCCTAGAGAGCCAACCTCTTACATCCGGGTCCCCACAGAGCCCCCCCTTACATCCGGGTCCCCACAGAGCCTCTCTCTTACATCAGGTTCCCCAGAGAGCCTCCGGCTTACATCAGGGTCCCCAGAGAGCCCCTCCTTACATCAGGGTCACCAGAAAGAGGGCAGGTAGTGGGCCAGGACCCTGTGGTTGGGGACTCCTGGACAGACTCAGGGCTATGGGCCCCAGATTCAGGGCTATAGCCCCAAAAGTCCCCCCCAGCAATGCCACTGGCTGTCACTGAAACCAGCCCACTGAGCCATCGGCCCACCGGGAAACTCCCTATAGTCCCTATGGCCAGTACATGCCTGTTTGCATATATATATATATATAATTATGAAAACATCAATTTTGATGAATGGGCTAATATTTGGGGCATATATTTATTGTAACTAGCCAATGTACTGATATTTGGGTGTTTATATCTTTAAATTTCAACAGTAAAATCATACCGTATTGTAAGATATCATAGAGGGGGGTGTGTGTGACACATCTACATTGTAAACATATTGGTCCAATGGGAGATTTTGTTTCTGATCCACTTTGAAGTATTGGAAAAAATGTCAGTTTGTAGCCAAAGGGTTGATATTTGGGGCTCTGTTTTCACAGTAAAATCATACCGTATTGTAAATGTTAGAGAGGGTGATGTAATATATAAAATAATGATGACACAGAGCTGTCACACATACATTATGTTATATTTAGTTTTTCTGTGTTGAATATCCAACCAAAAAAAAAACTTGTCTGATAGCAAGACCACTGATTTGCAACTGTCTGATGACTTGACTCCAGTACGCTTCTCTATGTAATCATCAACCGAATGATTCAGACGGGTCACTCCGCCTAACCCCAGAAGAGACGGATATGGCAGCACAGGTCTCTCACACTCCCCTCATCACCCCAAAAACACTCACCTGCACCCCAGGACACCGTCAGACATCGAGAAACACGGCCAGCCAATGAGAGCTCCGGGCTACAGGCTGTCAGCCAATGAAATCCCCGATGTAAGATCATCCATCCAATGAGGTGCGCCATTGGGGGGCGGGACATGGTGCTTCTATGGGTGAAGCGCCGGTCACGTTGCTAGGAGACGGTATCCAGGGACTCAAAGGGCTGTGCGGATCAGGTGATCAGATCCCGGGCCGCTGATTGGCGGGGAGGCGGAGGGGAAGTCGGCGGTCGGTCCCGGGTCAGAGTCGAGGGTGCAATGGGGGACACCGACCTGGAATACAGTATCCTCTTCCCGGAGCCCGGCCTGGCAGGTGAGAACCCCCCCCCCCCCCCCGGGTGCGTGTGTGACGTCACTTCTCCCCGGTACACCGACATTGGGGGAGATCAGATTACAAGGACTGTGCAGAGCTGAGTACACTGAGAGTGTCCCCGGGGGAAGACTTCACCTCACTTCCTGTCCGGGAGAGACATACCAGGAAGTCAGGAGAAGTTCCTGGAACTGGTGACCCCATAGGAGGCTTACTACTCACTTCCTGTCCGGGAGACACAACAGGAAGTGAGAGGAATCCCTATCAGCCGTACAGGGAGTCCCCGTGGTAGGAATTCACCTCACTTCCTGCCCAGGGCTCACAACAGGAGGTGAGAGGAGATCCCTCCATAGTGAGGAGAAGTCCCTGGAACTTGTGTCCCCACAGGAGGTTCACTACTCACTTCCTGTCCAGGAGACACAACAGGAAGTGAGAGGAGATCCCTCCATAGTGAGGAGAAGTCCTTGGAACTTGTGTCCCCATAGGAGGTTCACTACTCACTTCCTGTGCAGGAAACACAACAGGAAGTGAGAGGAGATCCCTCCATAGTGAGGAGAAGTCCCTGGAACCAGTGTCCCCATAGGAGGGTTACTACCCACTTCCTGTCTGGGAGACACAACAGGAAATCAGAGGAGATCTAGAGTGATGGGGAAGTCACCAGAACAGAAGAATTCCCCTCACTTCCCGTCTTGGTTACACAACAGGAAGTGAGATTTGATCCCTCCACAGGGACGTTGCCAGAACCGGTGTCCCCATGGGAACAATTGCCCTCACTTCCTGTGTTCCGGTGACAGCTCGAACCCTTCGTATTTTCACCACTTTCTGTCTCAGTGACACTGGGGGACAAATATTGGGGGTTCCGTCTGACCAAAACACTGTACACGGGGGGGCCCACAAAGACCTGAACGGGGGTCCCTCTCTGTGATGAAGTAATTTCTGGCGGCGAGGGTTGCTATGGAAACGCTCTATCCCGCCTTGTTGTGCTGCCAGACTGTCCACCATTTGCTGGCTGGCACTTGTAGTCCTCCTATTGGGGTGTCGTAGGGATCTGATCTGCTGTACAGTACGTGTTTGACGGTCTGCATTATGGGGGGGGGCTCTGTTTGTGAAACATTGGTTGGATGAGGGTGCGAATGTCCCCCGAGTTCTCTATCATTTAGTTCCCAGGATCCTCAGCTCCATCTAGTGGCCACAATGGGGTGTTGTTTTCTGAAATCCCTCCATTAGCCACTTTCCGACCAATCGCCTAACTGGGAATGACTGCCATGATTGTTTGGCGTTTATATAATTCTGGGGTGACGGCTGCAGCTAGACGCCATAACCTCCTTTTCTGGGGTGCTCCTTGTTCCTCTTCAGCAACTGCCCCCCCCCCCCCCCCCCGAAGAGCCACTTTCCATGGGGGCACCCATGTGGGCTCACTCCCGAGTCCCCCTGCAGCGTCCATTGACACAGACAGCAGGACTTGGCCCCGCCCCCCCAGGCACTGGATTTGATTGGACGCGGTTTTGCACCATGTGATGAGTGGGGTTGCAGGTCCTGAAAGTCTGGGGAGGGGGATGGATATGGCCTTTTGGCTTGGTTCTCCCCCTCTCTCTCTCTTCTGGGGTCTCCCTTTGGGGGAGCCCCACTGAGTACTGGGGTGGGTCTGTTTCGGCAGATCCTCCAGAGGAAGGGGTCTGTCTGCTCTCAGCCAGATGGACCGAGTGTAAGAACCCCAGTCCCCGTCAGGAGCCCCTTTGTGCACATTTTTTTGGCACCGGGGGGGGGGGGGGAGTTTTTGAGGGCTTTCAAAAAAGAAAAAAAATGGATTTGATTGACAGCAGCGGGAGCCAATGGCTCGTGCTGCTATCAGTCTATCCAATGAGGACCCGAGACAGCAGCTGGGCTCGTGCTCGTCGCTGGAACGATCGGGTTCAGGTAAGAAAAAGGGGGTGCTGAGGGGGGCAGCTGCATCGCAGGAGGTTTTCACCTTAATGCATTGAATGTAGGATGGCACCGATACCACTTTTTTTTAAGACTGAGAACAGATACCTTTTTTCAAGTATTCGCCGATAACGATATATATATTTTAATGTCATGTGACGGTGGCATTGATGAGGCATGGACTGTGTCAGCAGTTTTTTTTTATTACATTTTTTTTTTTTTTAAATAATTCAATTTTTTACAAATTACTTTTTTTTTTTTTTTTTTTTTTTTTTACAACTGTTCTATTGTTTTTACAATTTAACATTGAAATATTTATTAATATTTATATATTTTATCAGCCCTGTTGGGGGGGCTTTGATAGGATGTCAGGGGGAAAAACAGACCCCTGACATCTCCTCCCTTTTGAGAGGGACTGAGGACACAGATTCCCCAGGCCGTTTCTCTGTGGCCTCAGCTGCACTGAAGATGAATAGACAGAAGAGAGAGGCTCCTCTTCATTCATAAACTGAAGCAACGTAAATGCAGTTTACTATGTAAAGTTACGAACAGACAGTCAGTGATCACTGATTGTGCATTCGGAAAAGGAAGGAGCCAGTAAATTACATATTTTCCTGCTCCTTCTTCCACTCTCCATCCTGAAACATCTGGAGAGCCGGGGAGGACACTGAGAGCCGGGGAGGACACTGAGAGCCGGGGAGGACACTGGGACTGGAGGAGGACATAGAGACCTGGGAAGGACACAGGGGGACCGGAGGAGGACTGAGAGCCGGGGAGGACACAGGGGGACTGGCGGAGGACATAGAGAACTGGGGAGGACACAGGGGGACCGGGGGAGGACACAGGGGGACCGGAGGAGGACACAGGGGGACCAGAGGAGGACACAGGGGGACCGGAGGAGGACACAGGGGGACCGGAGGAGGACACAGAGAGCCGGGGAGGACACAGGGGGACTGGGGGAGGACACAGAGAGCCGGGGAGGACACAGGGGGACTGGGGGAGGACACAGAGAGCCGGGGAGGACACAGGGGGACTGAGGGAGGACACAGAGAGCCGGGGAGGACACAGGGGGACTGGGGGAGGACATAGGGGGACTGGGGGAGGACATAGAGAGTCGAGGAGGACACAGGGGGACCGGAGGAGGACACAGAGAGCCGGGGTGGACACAGGGGGACTGGAGGAGGACATAGAGAGCCGGGGAGGACACAGGGGGACTGGAGGAGGACATAGAGAGCCGAGGAGGACACTGAGAGACTGGAGGAGGACACAGCAGAGAGCCAGGGAGGACACAGAGAGCCGGGGAGGACACGGGGACTGGGGGAGGACACAGGGGGACTGGGGGAGGACACAGGGGGACTGGGGGAGGACACAGGGGGACTGGGGGAGGACACAGAGAGCCGGGGAGGACACAGGGGGACCGGAGGAGGACACAGAGAGCCGGGGAGGACACAGGGGGACCGGAGGAGGACACAGGGGGACTGGAGGAGGACACAGGGGGACCGGAGGAGGACACAGAGAGCCGGGGAGGACACAGGGGGACTGGGGGAGGACACAGAGAGCCGGGGAGGACACAGGGGGACTGGGGGAGGACACAGGGGGACTGGGGGAGGACATAGGGGGACTGGGGGAGGACATAGAGAGTCGAGGAGGACACAGGGGGACTGGAGGAGGACACAGGGGGACTGGAGGAGGACACAGGGGGACTGGGGGAGGACATAGGGGGACTGGAGGAGGACATAGAGAGCCGGGGAGGACACAGGGGGACTGGGGGAGGACACAGGGGGACTGGAGGAGGACATAGAGAGCCGAGGAGGACACAGGGGGACCGGAGGAGGACACAGAGAGCCGGGGTGGACACAGGGGGACTGGGGAAGGACACAGGGGGACTGGAGGAGGACATAGAGAGCCGGGGAGGACATAGAGAGCCGGGGAGGACACTGAGAGACCGGAGGAGGACACAGAGAGCCGGGGAGGACACAGGGGGACTGGGGGAGGACACAGAGAGCCGGGGAGGACACAGGGGGACTGGGGGAGGACATAGGGGGACTGGAGGAGGACATAGAGAGCCGAGGAGGACACAGGGGGACTGGAGGAGGACATAGAGAGTCGAGGAGGACACAGGGGGACCGGAGGAGGACACAGAGAGCCGGGGGAGGACACAGGGGGACTGGAGGAGGACACAGGGGGACTGGGGGAGGACATAGAGAGCCGGGGAGGACACAGGGGGACTGGAGGAGGACATAGAGAGCCGGGGAGGACACAGGGGGACTGGGGGAGGACACAGAGAGCCGGGGAGGACACAGGGGGACTGGAGGAGGACATAGAGAGCCGGGGAGGACACAGGGGGACTGGGGGAGGACATAGAGAGCCGAGGAGGACACAGGGGGACTGGAGGAGGACACAGAGAGCCGGGGAGGACACAGGGGGACTGGAGGAGGACATAGAGAGCCGGGGAGGACACAGGGGGACTGGAGGAGGACACAGGGGACTGGAGGAGGACACAGGGGAAAAAAAATTATTGCTCTCGCTCTAACCATTATGGTGCTACCTCACGTGTGTTTTGAACGGCGTTTTCATATGCAGGCGCTGCTCACGTATGCGTTTGCTTCTGCACGCGTGCTCGGTGGGACGGGTGCGTTTAAAATTTTTCCTTTATATTACTTTTTATTTTTACACTGTTCTTTAAAAAAAAAAAAAAAAAATGGGTCACTTTTATTCCTATTATAAGGAATGTAAACATCCCTTGTAATAGAAAAAAAGCATGACAGGACCTCGTAAATATGAGATCTGGGGGGTCAAAAAGACCTCAAATTTCATATTTACACTAAAACGCAATTGAAAAAAATAAATAAAAATGAACGTCATTTAGAAAAAAATAAACATAAATGTCCCTTTGATGTCACTTCCGCCCTGCAATGATATGGAGACGGGTGGGGGCCATCTTCCCCTCACTCATCTCCATGTCAGGCTAGGCAGCAGTGTTTCTCAAATCCAGTCCTCAGGCCCCCCCAACAGGTCATGTTTTCAGGATTTCCCTCAGATGAAACGGCTGTGGTAATTGCTAAGGCAGTGAAACTGATCAAATCACCTGTGAAAAATAATGGAAAACCTGAAAACATGACCTGTTGGGGGGGGCTGAGGACTGGATTTGAGAAACACTGGGCTAGGGAGAGGGTCCGATCCCCTCCGCCACTATTGACGGCTTCTGTAAGCGGCGGAGGGCACCGGAGAGCGACGGGAGGGGTGAGGGCCCTCTCCCGCTGCCGATAAAAGTGATATTGCGGCGAATCTGCTGCAAGACCACATTTAGCTTGAAGCGGACCGCCTGCTGAAGAAGAGGATACCAGGGTTATGATAGCTAGCTGCTACCATAACAACGGTATTCCTCTTCAAAGTAGCGACGTAAAACAATGGCGGGTGGTCCGTAAGTGGTTAATGCATGTTATATGACACAGTGCTTGTCCGGTGTCATTTGGCCCCCTGTAACACCTAAAAAACCTGTCTGATCCTGCCAGTTTCTACCCTCCCCTCTGAAAACTGACAACGGTGTATCATGGCTGCTGAGCCTGTCAGTTTACGTGCCTCCGTCATCTGCAACCTGCTATCTTCTGCTCTCCTTTTTGCTCCTGTGTCCTCCTTCCCCCTCCCCTCTCTGTCTATCTGCTTGCGACAGTGCTGCCCCTCCCCCCCTGCTCTGATAACACTAACCTGTATACACCATCAGCACTGCCTCCCTTCGCAGTGTCCCCCTCTGTGAATGATTTATAAATGCTGTAAATACCTCATTTTAAGAGCTGAGATTGCGATCACATGACCAGCCAGCTCTCTCCTCCTCCCCTCCAGGCTGACATCAGCAGGGGAATCTCAGCCCCGCCCGCTGCACCTCTCAGAGGAGGAAAGGAGAAAGCTGGCCGGTCATGTGATCGCAATCTCGGCTGTGAAATCAGGTATTCGCAGCATTTATTTATATAAATCGCACACAGAGGGGGGCACTACAATAGGAAGCAGTGCTGATGGTGCATACAGGTTGGAGTGGCTTAACAGTCACTTTAATTCATTACAGAGAATGGATGCAGGTGAAATAGACCCCTAAATGTGGGGACCGGCGTATTTCTACACACAACACAGATTACCGCTATGTGACCCGTTCACAATGCAGCAGTGATGTGCTTGTGCAGTGCTGAGTTTTTTCGGCAGAGCATCTCACCGCACCGCTTGTCCCCGCACTGTTGCGCCACCATAGTGCAGAAACTTTAATGAGAAAATGGGGCTTTTCATTTTTTTTTTTATCTATAGCCCCCTTCCTGTGTCTCTGCAGGTTCTCAGTGGGACCACCAGAGGGAGCCAGTGGTGATTCTTCTTGGCTGGGCAGGCTGCAAGGAACAGCACCTGGCTAAATACAGCTCCTTCTACCATAAGCAGGTGAGTGCCTACTGGACCAGCCACGGCGGGGGGATTAGCTGCTTTAAGCTCATTTGGCAAAAGTGCAGGACCTGTGATATAAACTCTGTTGAAGTAATTCATAAGGCAATGGGAGGACGGGGGAGGGGGGGTTGGGCTTTGAATGCTAATAAACCTTATCCTGGCACTGCCAGTCAGACAACCTATAAACAAACCCCACCAGGGAAGGCACACACAATGCATTGTGGGAAGGAGAGGAGCATGCACATTTATTCTATACTCAGAATTTTAATAGAATGGAGGGAGGAGTGATAAAGATACACTATGGTAGGGTCCCTGCTGGGCATCTGGGAGGGGATACCCTGCTCTGTGGGACTCTACAATACATGTACTTTAAAGTTACACTGACTCATTACTCGGCTTTCTGCACTTCACATATATATCTAATGACAGGTCCACTTTACGGTGTCCTTGATGAACACAGGCCATATACACCAGTCCGCCATCCCCCAGCCAGGCAGACATTGCAGCCAGCAGATGGCGCTGTTATGAGTGGAGTGCGTATACACCAGCCTTTCTCAACCTTTTCAACACAGAGGAACCCTTCAAATTGTTCTCCAGTCTCGGGGAACCCTCTGCTAAAAATGAGAAATCTACAACTCATGATACATTAGTGTGATGGTCGGTGAGAAGAACAGTCCTTACACTTGTGGTCATTGGGAAGAATTACCCCCTTACAGATAGCTAAAAAGATCAATGGTGTGAGTGGGAACTTATCTCTGGAGGCAGAAATGGCCCAATGCTGAAGGAACCCCTACAACCTCTGGAGGAACCCTAGGGTTCCACAGAACCCTGGTTGAGAATCACTGGTATACACTGTCCACAGATGGCGCTGTTATGAATGGGGTGTGTATACACTCTCAGCCTGTAGATGGCACTGTTATGGAGTGTGTATACACTGTCTGTCCATAAATGGCGCTGTTACGAATGGGGTTTGTATACACTGTCAGCCTACAGATGGCGCTGTTATGAATGGGGTGTGTATACACTGTCTTTCCACAGATGGCGCTGTTATGAATGGAGTGTGTATACACTGTCTGTCCACAGATGGCGCTGTTATGAATGGCGTGTGTATACACTGTCAGCCTGTAGATGGCGCTGTTATGAATGGAGTGTGTATACACGGTCTGTCCACAGATGGCGCTGTTATGAATGGCGTGTGTATACACTGTCAGCCTGTAGATGGCGCTGTTATGAATGGAGTGTGTATACACGGTCTGTCCACAGATGGCGCTGTTATGAATGGCGTGTGTATACACTGTCAGCCTGTAGATGGCGCTGTTATGAATGGCGTGTGTATACACTGTCAGCCTGTAGATGGCGCTGTTATGAATGGCGTGTATATACACTGTCCACAGATGGCGCTGTTACGAATGGGGTGTGTATACACTGTCTTTCCACAGATGGCGCTGTTATGAATGGAGTGTGTATACACTGTCTGTCCACAGATGGCGCTGTTATGAATGGCGTGTGTATACACTGTCAGCCTGTAGATGGCGCTGTTATGAATGGAGTGTGTATACACGGTCTGTCCACAGATGGCGCTGTTATGAATGGCGTGTGTATACACTGTCAGCCTGTAGATGGCGCTGTTATGAATGGCGTGTATATACACTGTCCACAGATGGCGCTGTTACGAATGGGGTGTGTATACACTGTCTGTCCACAGATGGCGCTGTTACGAATGGGGTGTGTATACACTGTCCACAGATGGCGCTGTTATGAATGGGGTGTGTATACACTGTCAGCCTGTAGATGGCGCTGTTACGAATGGGGTGTGTATACACTGTCAGCCTGTAGATGGCGCTGTTACGAATGGGGTGTGTATACACTGTCTGTCCACAGATGGAGCTGTTATGAATGGGGTGTTTATACACTGTCTGTCCACAGATGGCGCTGTTAAGAATGGGGTGTGTATACATGGTCAGCCTGTAGATGGCGCTCTTGTGACTCCGCCTTCTCTCTTTGCAGGGCTGCATTGTCATCAGTCACACAGCGGCATGGAGGACGGTCTTCTTCGCGGAGTCGTTCGGCTTGCGCCACCTGCAGGAGGAAGCGCAGAAGCTCCTCAATCTCCTCTATGATTACGAGGTGGAGGTGAACCCCATCTTGTTTCACGTCTTCAGCAATGGCGGCTTCATGCTGTACCGCTACGTCACCGAGCTGCTGCACTCCGACCCGCGGATGATGGAGCTCCGCGTGGTGGGAACGACCTTCGACAGCGCGCCGGGAAACCGCAACATCTACGGCTCAATACAGGCGCTCAACACCATCCTCCGACCCGGCATCGGCTGGCCCCTGCGGTACCTGCTCCTGGCGGCCTTCGCCGTCACCATCTTCATCCTCCGCATCGTCCTCTACCCGATGACGCGCTTCCTGCACGAGAATCACTACGACGCCATGAAGAGAGACCCCTCCCTCTGGCCACAGCTCTACCTCTACTCCCGCGCCGACCGCATCATTTCCTACCGAGACGTGGAGGGCGCGGTGAGCGCGCGCCGCCGGCGCCATCTGCCCACCGAGAGCGTGGACTTCAAGCAGTCCGAACACGTCAGCCATTTCCGCCGTTACCCGGAGAAGTATTCCGGCGCCTGCGTCAACTTCCTGAGGGACTGCGTCAACCGCGCGGCCAAGTCCGCCTTCATGAGTGAGCACCCCACGTTTTAGGAACGGGCTCACCTCATTGGCTGGAGGCAGATCCTGCGGAAGCACACATCACTTCCTGTCTCCGCCTCCTCTGTTCTATGCACTAGACTGGTTCCTTTTATCAGTTGCCCCCCCCCCCCCAGTTCCTTCATTCAATTCCGCTCCATGTTTTGCAGTTTATTTCTATACCAAAGAACTCCGCCCCCCTCCGCCTCACACATTATGATGAAATATGAAAAGTAACTTTATCGACCAATAACCAGAATAGCATGTAAAAGTCCTAGTGATGTCATCTGCTGGTCTTTGGTGGGAGGGGCCAGCAGACTCCTGTAAACATCACAGCACCTTTGCCTCAAGTGTTAGTTGAAAGAACACATCCCCGACATCCCTTTAGACAGGCATCCATTCCCTTCTGCTGGGTGCTGGAGACTTTAGCTGTGCAATCTGAGGATCAATTGCTTGATTACGCTGCAACAGAGTGATCAGCAGATTGCACGGCTAAAGCCTGTAGTAGCCAGCAGAGGGGGGATCATGCACATGTAAAGGGATGCCAGGGATGTGTTCTTTTCATATAATTCTCAAGAAATGAAATGAATGTTGGTGGAGAATGCCAGTAGCAGGCTGAATTGTCGGTAATTATCGGATCTGGTGTCTGCCATCTTGTATATATTGTACATATAGGGGGCACAATGCGCTATATGCAATATATGTTATACGCGGCGGGGGACACAACATTGCCGACAGCCTGCGGGGAGCTCTCCTTTCCTGCCGTCCCCGTGTGCCTCTGTAATAAATAGCCACGAGGCAGGCACAGACCAGTGTCATCGATCTCTGACTGTCTCGTCACCCGTGTGTGGAGGCGGAGTCTCTGGATCGGGGGACTGCGGGGATTATTATGTTCTGCGGTCATTCATATTATATCTCGTTGTATGTACCGGGAAGAGCCCGGGGGAGTTTTTGGGGTCTATGTATATAAATTTGGCATGTGGACATCTCTAGCATTCACAAATGATCGCTGTATTCTCCTATGACTGTCAGCTCCATCTACTGGCCAGAAAGCTGTATAACAATAATAATAAAAAAAAAAACACATTATGGCCACTAGATGGCGCTGAAGATGATTATCATATTGCAGGGAATACAGCAATCAGTCAATGACGTGCAGGGTGAATGTTTTATACGAGGACCCCAAAATATCCCCCAGGGGCCCCGGCACATACACCGAGAGATAAGACGCAGTGAATGTTTTATACCCCTCCCCCTCCCCGTGTTATTTAGGTTATGGATCGGATTTGATAAGATTATCCATTACAGATTTGGGTCTGATTGACGATATGAAGTGCCTTATTGTACCTTCACCCCGCGGGGGCGGGGCTTACCAAATATCAGCTAAAGATTCCTCCCCCGACCTGCAGATAAATATCCGAAATGTGAGCCGGAGGTCCCAAATCCCCTCCAATGTCTCCTTTTATTGAGACATTGCTGAATAAAACCCATTTTTTTTCTATAGGTCGGATCCTGGGGGGGGCGATCTCCACCCACATTCCACGGGGGTCACCCCCTCCCCACAGCAAATAAATAAACACCCCCACCAGGTTTCCAGGGAGGGGATTGTGTGTGTGTGTGTGTGTGTGTGTGTGTGTGTGTGTGTGTGTGTGTGTGTGGCGTGCAGGGGGTCTCCCTCCCTGTCAGGCACACACAGGATGCAGCCAAGGGAGTGAGACTGCAGGGTAGCTGGAGGGGGTCTGCAGAGCAAGAAGCTCATTGGTTATAATTTATGATCTGTAATAGAAACTGATAACAATTAGGTGCGTTCAGGGTTACTGCCTGTGTATTTGATGCATGGAGTGTGTATTGGATGCATGGGGTGTGTATTGGATGCATGGGGTGTGTATTTGATGCATGGAGTGTGTATTGGATGCATGGGGTGTGTATTGGATGCATGGGGTGTGTATTGGATGCATGGGGTGTGTATTGGATGCATGGGGTGTGTATTGATGCATGGGGTGTGTATTTTATGCATGGAGTGTGTATTGGATGCATGGGGTGTGTATTGGATGCATGGGGTGTGTATTGGATGCATGGGGTGTGTATTGGAGGCATGGGGTGTGTATTGGATGCATGGGGTGTGTATTGGAGGCATGAGGTGTGTATTGGAGGCATGGGGTGTGTATTGGAGGCATGGGGTGTGTATTGGAGGCATGGGGTGTGTATTGGAGGCATGGGGTGTGTATTGGAGGCATGGGGTGTGTATTGGATGCATGGGGTGTGTATTGGATGCATGGGGTGTGTATGGATGCATGGGGTGTGTATGGATGCATGGGGTGTGTATTGGATGCATGGGGTGTGTATTGGGTGCATGGGGTGTGTATTGGGTACATTGAGTGTGTATTGGCTGCATGGAGCATGTATTGGCTGCATGGAGCGTATTGGGTGCATGAAAAGTGTATTGGATGTATGGAGTCTGTATTGGGTACATGGAGCGTGTATTGGGTGCACGGTGGCTGCATGTGGTGCATGGTGGCTGCATGGGGTGTGTATTGGGTGCATGGAGTCTGTATTGGGTGTATGGAATCTGTATTAGCTGCATGGAGTGTGTATTGTGTACATGGGGCGTGTATTGGGTGCATGGTGGCTGCATGGGGTGTGTATTGGGTGCATGGAGTCTGTATTGGGTGTATGGAGTCTTTATTAGCTGCATGGAGTGTGTATTATGTACATGGGGCGTGTATTGGGTGCATGGAGTCTGTATTGGGTGCATGGGGTGTGTATGGAGTCTCTCCTGGCTGAGAACCTTTCCTGGTATGAGTAGCAGGAAGCTGGCGCTTTGACATGTTATCTGTAACTAAGAGAGGATGCTGAGACTTGTAGTCCCTCTGCAGGAGTTCTGACATTGTTTACCGCCTGCAGCAGCTTTTCCATTCATTTCAAAGTAGAGCTGTGTACACAGCGCCACCTGTTGGCTGTAGTTGGCGAAGTTAGTAACTAATAGGCGCCCTCTGTTGGCGGTAGCCAAATCAGACAGTGATGTACGAGCGCCATCTATTGGTTATATGTGCACAGGTCAACATTTACCTGGCGTGTCTTTAGTGTCACGTAAGCGCCATCTATTGGTTGTAAATCTCTATTGAAGCTTCTTTCCATTTTGTCAGTGCTACACGGGTGCCATCTATTGGTTGTAAATTGGTATTAAAGGTCCTTGCAGTATTTCTAGCGCTACACAAACGTCCTCTATCGGTTGCAAATTGGTATTACAGGTCCCTGCAGTATTTATAGTACTACAGGAGAGCCCTCTATTGGTTTTAAGTTTGTATTACAGATCTCTAGTATTTTCAGTGCTACACGAACGCCCTCTGGTTGTAAGTTGGTTATACAGGTCCCTGCAGTATTTCCAGTACTACATGAGCGCCCTCTATCGGTTGTAAGTCGGTAATTTTTCTGTTCTGATGGTTTCCTATGTGTAATAAACCTCTACAATCTACATGTAGCTGATGAATAAAATCTAGAATTGTATCCAGTAGGATGGTTGTGTATACACCGCTGTTTGTAATGTTATATAAATAAATATATATTTTTTTCTCTTGAACAAACAAAGGTGGAATTCGGAACCACTTTCTGGTTTTGAAGCCTGGGGCCTCATTCTCAGGAGCAGCCATTGGCTGTAGCCGGAGGCGGTCCCTGTGCCAGATTTTATTCTGATTGGACCCTGTCCTGCTTCTTCAGGGTCAAGTGACAGATTCTCTTGCTGACAGTCCACTTTATACTCCCCGCTCCATTCCTCTGTCAATGTTGGGAGTCAAACCCCATTAGATGGTTGTTCCTAATCACGTGACAACGTTTGGAGCTGCTGATTGGGCACTCAGGCCCGAGTACGGCATCCAGGGGAAAGGATATTCTCTCCCTGTTTGTTGGGTATCTGTAAAGCCTTTGTCAAAGGGGGCGGGGCAGTGTGGGTATAAGCTGATTGGGGGGATCCTGAATAGTCAGTGACAGGGTCTCTTTACTGTATACAGGAAGTGTACATGGAGATGTCAGAGGGGGGGCGCTGTACGCCCATTTTGGATCGGGAGGTTTGCACTGTTCAATGTCAGATGTTTTATTTTAATAAAAACAGTTTGTGAGTGAAACTTTGTATTTGTTTGTTTGTTTTTTCTTTCTGTAATTACTATTTGGCAATGAAGGGGGGAGGGGGGGTTAGCGCCCCCGTCTGGTCTGTGCCCCCCAAGGGGGAAATTCCCACGCTCTTTGTCCTGGTGTCACAGAGACAGGAAGTGACTGCCTAGGAGGAGGTTTGCCTCACTTTGGGGACACGGCAAATGAAAGGAAACTTCCCCAGGGGGGGACACAGCAAGAAGACCCGCCAGGGGCCTCTCACCATTTCATTCTCTATGGATTTAGATTAAACTTCAAACCGATTGTAAAACCTCAGGGGGCTCCTGGGGCTGTGGGCAGAAGCCGTTATAATCTTGATTAAGACCCCCAGCCTGGAAAGGGGGGATGGTCTGGCTTCAATTATTTTTTTTTATATTAAGCGGTATTAAACCCAGAAGCAAACATTTATTACAGCTTCTCAATTCCTAGATGTGACGGCTGCATTCCTTTCCTGCCAGCAAGTCAGTTGTTTTTCACAGCACAAGCTCTCCAGCAGAATGCATCAGTTACAGGGATGAGACAAACCATTTACCCCTGACAGGGATGCTTATAATGATCAGCTTTGATTTATTTATGTAAAACTTTTTATCCCAAATTGAACATAATTGTTACTGATTATAAAGTGAGAGCTACTACTGTTAAACTCCAGCTCACACTGTATTATTATTTTTATCTGTGCTCCTAGACAGGAAGGCTGCCTACTAGGGATGAGCTGGGGGTTCGACTCGAACACCGGCTGTTCGCCCATTTGGCAAAGCCAGAACATTGTGGGCCGTTCGCGCCATATTCGTGTGGCGCTCATGGCCCACAATGCACTGCGCCATCGCAGTGCATTTCTGGCTCATGATTGGCCAAGCATGCGGGGGCACAGTGCCGGCAGCGAGAAGAGCCGTAATTATAGCTCAGGGGGTTTAGTACACGCCCCACACTATATAAGGCCGCCTGCGCGACGGCCTTGTGTAGTGTGTTGCAGCGTTCAGAGAGATAGGATAGGCAGGGACAGTGTCTTGTTTTCTTGTGATTGAACCTAGTGCAGTTAGAGTTGGTGTATTGTGCCCCCTGCACAGTGTACATCTGAAGCTACCCCCAATTGCTGGTGTTCTCATCTCCCTGCAGGCCATTACTATGCTTGGAAGGCCAACAAGGAGAGGCAGACAGTCACCAGCCAATAAAAGAGGGCAAGCAGGCTCTGTGTCTAGAGGCAACAGTGCTGGTCGTGGACGCGGTGCATCGTCATCAGCACGTGGCCATGGGACACGCTTGTCCTTATTTTCGACAGCTGGACGGGTTGAGCTGCATCATGCCGAAGACTTGGTAGAGTGGATGACCAAGCCCTCTTCATCCTCCTCATCCTCTCTCACCCAGGCTCAGGGTACTAGCAAAGCAGCTGCCAACGCATCGTCTTCCCTCCTCTCAATGTCATCATCAGTGACTCCTTCTCTAGGCCCACCACGTCCTCCTGAGGAGTCCCCTGAACTTTTTGAGCACAGTGTTGGGTACATGCTCCAGGAGGATGCCCAGTGTTTTGTAGGCTCTGATGATGATATTCAGCTAGAGGAAGGCAGTAGCGTGCGCGCAGAGAGAGGGGATGCTCAAGAAGGACAGCAATCTGGCAGTCATGTTCCACAAGCTTCAGCATACTGCCAGGTTTGCTCCAGCGATGAAGAGGGAGGGGATGATGAGGGCACTGACTCCATGTGGGTGCCTGGTAGGAGAGAGGAGGAGGAGGAGGAGGCACATCTCCAACGAGGCAGGATGCCCTCCGGGGGCTAGCTTAAGGGTAGCACACCGACTGAATCGCACCGCAGAGCTCCGCCTGTGCAGGGCTCTGCCTCTGTGCGTTATTCTAAAAGTTCTTTGGTGTGGGCCTTTTTTGAGACGAGTGCATCAGATCGCACCGCTGCTATTTGCAACATATGTCTCAAGCGTATCTCGGGGGTAAAAACATCAGCCGCTTGGGCACCACATGCTTGACCAGACATATGTTGACCTGCCATGCACCTCGTTGGCAAGCGTACCTCAAAGACCCACACCAAAGAACAAAGCGGACCTCTCCTTGCTCCTCATCAGCTGGGATCTCCAACCCCACTAGACCTTCAGTCCTCTCTGAAACCTGCTCTGAGAGGAATGAAGGTGTAGAATTAGGTGTGTCACAGCCAAGTGCTTGTGGGCAATCTGCTAGCAGTACACCCACGTCTAATTATAGCAGGCAAATTTCCCTGCCCCAGCTGCTGGACCGTCGAAAGAAGTTCACTCCCAGCCATCCACATGCCCAGCGGTTGAATGCTAGCTCGGCTAAATTGCTAGCACTTCAACTGCTGCCTTTTCAGTTGGTAGACTCGGCCCCCTTCCGTGAGTTTGTACAATGTGTGGTTCCTCAGTGGCAGGTCCCCAAACGCCACTTTTTCTCACGGAAGGTGATTCCGGCTCTCTACCGGCATGTGGAAGGCAATGTCCTTGCCTCGCTGGACAGGGCGGTCAGCGGTAAGGTGCATATTACTGCTGACTCATGGTCCAGCAGGCATGGACAGGGACGTTACCTGTCTTTCACGGCACATTGGGTCACTCTTCTGGCAGCTGGGAAGGATGCAGGACAAGGTGCAGTAGTGTTGGAGGTTGTTCCGCCACCACGCCTCCAAATGCTACTACTGGTTGTGATACACCTCTCTCCTCCACCCCCTCCTCTTCTTCTTCCTCCATGACCTCTTCCTGTGCTTTGTCCTTAGAACCAGCGGTGCTCCGTAGGCGTTCAAGGGGCTACGCAAATACGCAGGCAAAACAATGCCATGCCGTGCTTGCGCTGGTGTGTTTGGGGGACAGGAGCCACACTGGGGCAGATATTTTGTTAGCTCTGCAGGGGCAGGCCGAGAGGTGGTTGACGCCACGCCTGCTTAAGCCAGAAATGGTGGTTTGTGACAATGGCACCAACCTCCTCTCCGCCTCCGACAGGGACAACTGACCCATGTGCCCTGTGTGGCTCACATCCTTAACCTGATTCTTAGGTAGGTACCCGGGCTTACAGGATCTCCTGAAGCAGGCCAGGAAAGTCTGTGTGCATTTCCGCCGATCATTTAATGCCTGTGCTCGGCTGACAGAGCTCCAAAAGGAGTTGAACCTGCCCAAGAACCGCCTTATATGTGATATGCCCACCAGGTGGAACTCAACATTGGCCATGCTGCAGCGGCTTCACATGCAGCAGTGGGCCATCAATGAGTACCTGTGCGACTACGGCACCAGGACAGGGTCAGGGGAGCTCGTTTTTTTTCCCACGCCAGTGGAGCATGATCAGGGATGCATGCACTGTCCTGTCACCATTTGAGGATGCCACGAGGATGGTGAGCAGTGACAGTGCATGCATCAGTGACACTGTACCTCTCGTCCACCTCTTGGAGCACACGCTGTGTGGAATAATGGACAGGGCACTTGAGGCAGAACAGAGGCAGGAAGACTAGGACTTCCTTGCCTCTCAAGGCCCCCTTTATCCAGACAGTGTTCCTGCTGGCCTGCCGATCACACAGGAAGAGGACGAGGCAGAGGAGGAGGATTGTGTCAGCATAGAGGTGGAGGCTGGCACTCAGCAGCAGCAGTCTTTTAGGGATGATTTACAGTCCCAAGAAACCCGTGGACTTGTACGTGGCTGGGAGGAGGTGGCTGCGGTTCATGTCGTCCTTAGTGACCCAAAGGACTCCGGACCAAATGCCTCAGCTAACCTACGCTGTGTGGCCACCCTGATCCTGCAAAGCCTCCGGAAGGATCCTCGTATTCTTCAGATCAAGGAGAGGGACCATTACTGGCTGGTAACTCTCCTTGATCCACGGTACAAGGGTAAGGTTGCGGACCTTATCTTGCCATCGTAGAGGATGAGACATCTCCGGGAGGCCTTGTAAAAAGGTCTGGGCAACGTGTTGCCAGAGACTGGGAGGTTACAATTTCCTGGTCCTGGACAACGTGTTGCTGAGGCTTCTGACTGATGCGTTCAGATAATTTTTTAGTCCACAGCCCCAAGGTATGATCGGTTCCAGCAACCATCGGCGGCGTCTGATTTACATGGTGCAGTAATGCCTAGGGGCAAGGTCAGACTTGGACACCTTTCCCACCGAAAATCCTCTGGGTTACTGGGTCTTGAGGATGGATCACTGGCCAGAGCTTGCACAGTATGCAATTGAGCTACTGGCCTGTCCTGCATCCAGCGTTCTTTCGGAACGCACATTCATTGCTGCTGGAGGCTTTGTAACCGATCACAGGGTGCGCCTGTCCACCGATTCAGTTGATCGACTGACCTTCACAAAGATTAATCAGTCTTGGATCACCACCAGCTACCAAGCACCTGAAGCTGATGTAACCGAATAATTTTTTTTTTTTAAATGTCACATCCCTTCAAGACTACCTATGCTGATGCTGAGTGACTGTCCTGTTATGTTGACTGACTATCCTCTTCCTCCTCAATGATCCTGCTGATAGCTTGGAAGAACATTTTTGGTTTTGGGCACCACCACCAGTGCCTAAGGTCCAATTTTTCAGCCCCTGTGTAACAGGGGCTTGTAATTACAATTTTTGATGCAATGCTTTGCAGCAGGGCTCATTCCTGCACTCCAACTAGAGTTTCTGTGAGGTGTTGCAGTGTTGTGGCACCAGTGCCTAAGGCTCAATTTTTCAGCCCCCGTTTAACAGGGACATGTAATTACAATTCTTGATATAATGTTTCACAGCAGGGCCCGTTGCTGCACCCACTGAGAGAAACTGTGAGGACTTCTAGTGTTGTGGCACCAGCACCACAACCACCAAAGGCCCAATTTTTCTACCACTGTTCAACAATGGCATGTAATTACAATTCTTGATATAATCGTTCACAGCAGGGCGCTCCAGCGCCCACCAAGAGTCACTTTGAGGGCTTACAATGTTGTGGCAAAACCAACACCTTGTTCCGCCATTTCTGCAGAGCATATAGGGCAGGCCCCTACTTTCAAACATCCAACTTGCAAACATCTCCTACTTGCAAACGGAAGGAGACAGCAGCGAGTGAGATGAAAAAAGATGGACAGCAAAACAAATTATACAGGGGTGATAACCCTTCCCCATGTTTTCCAAAAAGCTTAAAAATAAATTTTTTGACTGGAGCTACACTTTAAAAATGTACCAGTTGAAAATTACAAACAGATTCCACTTAACACAACAAACCTACACAGTCCCTGTCTTGTTTGCACCGCCTGTATACTGCTGTTCTGAGTATATAGGGCCTGGGGGCCACACGCATTTCCTTTTTTTAATATGGGTACGGGGTTCCCCTTAATATCCATACAAGACCCAAAGGGGCTGGTAATGGGGGGGGGGGGGTACCCATGCCATTTTTCTCACTGATTTTCATCCGTATTGCTGGAACCAGACTTTACATTAAAACAGCAAGCAGCTTTAACCACTTCCCGACCAGCGCACGACGATGTACGTCGACAGCATGGCACGGGCAGGCATATTGGCGTACAGGTACGTCCAATATTCGTTGCCGCCGTGCCATCGGGAGCGCGCCACCGGCGGCGCGCTCCCGCGCTGGTCGGGACCCCCGTGAGTCCGGTCGCGGGACCCGCGGACTCGATCGCCGCGGGCATCCCCGCGATCGTCTCACGGAGCGGCCGAATGGAGGAAATGCTGTATAAACAACATTTCTCCATTCTGCCTAGCAACTAGTGACGCTGATCTCTGCTCCATGTGATTGGAGCAGAGGTCAGTGTACACTAAATGAAAGCCCAACCCCCCCACAGTTAGTAACACACCCCTAGGAACACTTAACCCCTACACTGCCACCCACTGGTTAACCCTTTCACTGCCAGTGTCATTTACACAGGAATCACTGCATTTATATAGCAGTGATTACTGTATAAATGACAATGGTCCCAAAAATGTGTCAAAAATGTCCGATGGGTCCCCCACAATGTTGCAGTCACAATAAAAATCGCTGATCGCCGCCATTACTAGTAAAAAAAAAAAATAATTAAAAATTATTAATAAAAATGCTATAAAACTATCCCTATTTTGTAAACGCTATAACTTTTGCGCAAACCAATCAATAACCGCTTATTGCGATTTTTTTTACCAAAAATATGTAGAAGAATACGTATCGGCATAAATTGAGGGAAAAAAATGTTTTTTTATATATTTTTGGGGGATATTTATTATAACAAAAAGTAAAAAATAATGCGTTTTTTTCAAAATTGTCGCTCTATTTTTGTTTATAGCGCAAAAAATAAAAACCGCAGAGGTGATCAAATCCCATCAAAAGAAAGCTCTATTTGTGGGAAAAAAAGGACGTCAATTTTGTTTGGGAGCCACGTCGCACGACCGCGCAATTGTTAGTTAAAGCGACGCAGTGCCGAATCGCAAAAAGTGGTCTGGTCTTTGACCAGCAAATTGGTCCGGTCTGAAAGTGGTTAAATGACTTTTTTTCTGTTAAATATCATTTTGTGCAGGGACTGTTCTAAACACGGGAAACACGTGGCACTTCACAGGCATACTACAGACACCCCCCAGGCACCATATTTAAAGGAATATTTCACTTTTTTTTTCACTTTAAGTGTCAATAAAATCAGTGCTCCCGGAAAAAACTGCGTTTTAAAAAAAAAATTTGCATTGATCCATGTCCCCTGGGGCAGGAGCCGAGTCCCCAAACCCTTTTTATTTTTATTGTCCATATGTTGCATATTAGCCTTTAAAATTGGAACTTTTGATTTTGAACGTTCAAGTCCCATAGACTTTAATTTTGATTGAAAATGTATACTTTATTTTGCAAGAAAATATACAAAAAACAAAATACTTTTAACAGGGTACATTCCACACTGTACTGCGACGCAGCGCATAAAATACACTACATAACAATACAGTTCCAAACATACAAATAAATTACATTCATCCTGCGGTATGATGCCTGATGTGTTGTGCAGAGTAATGATACCCCGAAACATCACATCATGCATGACGCCGCATTACCCTGAAAGCATTACCAAAAACCATTACTAAATACATATCACGTCATACTGTCAAAGTCAAAATCTAAATGGTATTTCAAAGAGCAACAGGTGTGATGGGGGGGGTTGGAGAAGGTGGGGAGGGGGGGAGAAAGAGTTCACAGGCCCGAAGCTTTATTGAACTGCCAAAAAGGGTACATAGTGGTGGGGGGAGGGGGGGGGGGAAGGGGAAATCTTCAGACCTCCTCTTCCTCCATGTTGTCCATCAGGTGATAGTCTCTGAGCAGACTGTGAATCAGTCTGCGGCAGTCCTGGATGGACATCCTCTCCCTCTGGTGGATGAGGCGCTTTCTGGCGCACCAAACGGCGTCCTTAAAACAACACAGCACCCGCCAGGCACTATCAATGTCCTCTTGTGAGTGAGTCCCACAAAAGAGTCCGTTTAACACCCCAAAGTGTGTTATAGCAGTCTGTGGAACAAAGTCTTTGAGATCAGGTTCCAGAGCCCTCAACAGGCCCTGTGCAAAGGGACACTCCCAGAAAACATGCAGAGCAGTTTCCTCCTGGATGATGCAGAAGGGGCAGTGTCTGTATCTGCACAGGTTTCTGGCATGCATGAATGTCCTGAGTGGCAACCCCCCTTGGATTGCCATCCATGCCAGATCTTTGTGCCTGTTGGTAAGTCTCTTTGAAGAAACATTCCTCCAGACCACTTTGCAAGTGGCTGAAGGGAGGCCTGGAACAGTCTCAACAATGTCTGATGCTCTGATCAACTTGTGGATAGTTTTTGGTTTCCACAAGTCGGGCTTCACTCCATGTAGCCCCTGCTCCTTAATAAACTTGAAAGTGTCCAAGTAATACCAAGGAGTGTCCCAGTTGTAGGGGATGGAGCTGTCCCATTTGTCCCATCCAAGAGACCTCCAGAGAGGCAGGAGGAAAAAACGGGACATGGAGTTACCGCCAGAGTCTATAGTTCTGTCCACCAAAGTTCTGCGGATGCAGTTACAGGCAAAGAAGACCCTCAGTAGGATGGCGATGTCGGGCACGCCCTTACCGCCCTTGAGGGGTTCCTTGAACATAACCGCCCGCTTTACTCTGTCCATTTTGGAGCTCCAGATGAAGTGAAACGCTGCCCTGGTGATGGCCTTGCAGGTGTTAACCCGGGGGGGCCAGGCCTGGGCGAGGTACTGCAACACAGGGAGAATCTCGCTGCGGAGTACCAGTGTTTTACCTTCGATGGTGAGTTCTCGGAGGCTCCAAAGTCCAAACTTCTGTCGCATCTTTGCCAGTCGTTCTTCCCAGGACTTCAGGGCTGCGCCCTCTGCTCCAAACCAGACCCCAAGGATTTTGATGAAGTCTGCTTTGACGCTGAAGGGCATAGGTGCAGAAGAAGGCAGGAACCACTTTCCGAAGAGCATGACTTCCGACTTCCCGCAGTTGACTTTTGCCCCTGAAGCTTGGCCGAAGTCCTCACACGTCTGGGCGAGTGTGTCGATGGAGTGCCGGTCGGCACAGAACACCGTCACATCATCCATGTAGAGCGAGCACTTGACCTCCCGTCTGTCTGGTCCTGGTGCGGTGATCCCTCTGATCTCTGGGTTCCGTCTGATGCTTCGGGCGAAGAGCTCTATACAACAGACAAAAAGCAGAGGTGAGAGAGGGCAGCCTTGTCTGACCCCAGACAACACTGGAAAGGGGTCAGTTTTCCAACCGTTCACCAACACCACACTACAAATTTCATTGTACATTACATTTACATATGAACAGAACATTTCCCCAAGACCAAACCTGCGCAGAGCGCTGCACATAAACTCATGGGAGACACGGTCAAAGGCCTTCTCCTGGTCAAGGCTGACCAGGGCCGCGTGCACACGGCGGCCATGAATGTACTGGACCGTGTCCCGGACAAGCGCGAGGCTGTCCGCAATCCTGCGACCAGGAATGCCACAAGTCTGATCCGGGTGGATGATCTGTCCGATGACAGATTTCAGCCTGTTGGCCAAAACCTTGGCGAGGATTTTGTAGTCCACGTTCAGAAGAGAGATCGGACGCCAGTTTTTCAGGTCCGATCTCTCCCCCTTGCGCTTATACAAAATCGTGATCATCCCCTCCCTTAGGGTCGGAGGCATTCTGCCCTCCACCACCATCTCCTCGTACAGCTCGAGCAGGTCCGGGCCTACGAGATCCCACAGCGTTACATAAAGTTCAACTGGGAGACCATCGCAGCCCGGGGTCCTGCCTTGCCTAAAGGATTTAGCGGCAGAGTGCAGCTCCTCCAACACCAAGGGGGCGTTGACGTCCGACGAACCTGCAGGATCAATTTGGTTAGAGATACCTGACAGGAACCTGTCGGCTGCCTGTGAATCTGTTGTTTTCGGGGAGTAGAGGTTGGTGTAGTAGTCGCTGACCACTTGCATCACAGCCTCCTTTCCCTTCTGGAGTGTTCCGGTCTCGTCACGCAGCTCAGACAAGGGTGTGTGTCCTGAGTGGAGTTTCCTGAAAAAGAAAGAATTACACTTCTCACCTTTCTCAAGGTTCTCCACCTTGGCACGGAAGACAATGTGCCTGGATTCTTCCTCAAAGTGCCCTTTCAGGCTCTTCTTGGTGTCCTCCAGGTCCTGCCTAACGTCCCAGCCACAGTGGTGAAGGTCCTGCAGGGACTGCAACTGACGTTGCAGTCTCCTGAGTTCCTTCTTCCTGGCACACACTTGCTGTCGTCCCCTTGCCTGAAAGAAGCTGCGTAGCTTGACTTTCACAAACTCCCACCAGTCACTTACCCTTCCGAAGAATCGCTTTTCCTCCTTCCAGGTGGCATAGGCCTCCCGGAGTTCCCCCATCAATTCCTCATTTTCCAGCAGGGTACTATTCAGCTTCCAGGAGCCTGGTCCGCGGGCAAAGCCCTCGCCCAGGTCACCCCGAAAGTGAATAGCCCTGTGGTCAGAGAAAAAGCAGGGGATCATGGAGAAATCGCGATTCTTGACTGCTCTTGAAGTGAGCACGAAGTCGATCCTGGAACGCACTGATCCATCGGGACGGCACCATGAGTAGTTCACGGTACCTCTCCCTATGGATCCCACGGCGTCCTGCAGGGAAGCCTCCGAGATCATCTCCTTGAGCAGCCTGGATGTAGCATCGAGTTTTGCGTACATGCTGGAGCTGCGCCCATCCTCCTCTATCGGGCAGTTAAAATCACCGCCGATTACTACTGCCCTGGTGGTGACGAGTTGGGTCCGCAGGGTCTGGAAAAGTTCCAGCCGCTCATTCTTATCTGGGGGGGCGTACACGTTGATGAGCCTAATTGGCTCTCCCACCCATGAGCCGTCTATGACCAGAAGACGGCCACAGACCAGCTCATGGATGGAGTCAACCGCGAAGCGCCCACCCCTGACAAGAATGGCTACACCTGCAGACTTACAATCGCCACCCCCGGACCAGTAGGAGGGACCGAGGGTCCACTGGGAGTTCAGATGTGTGTACCTCCTCAGAGGAGGGAGTGCGCACTCCTGGAGCATGTAGACATCACTCTGCTGAGTGGCTAAAAATGTCAGTGCCGCTTGCCTTCTAGATGTATCCTTGATACTCCTCACATTAATGGAAAAGATTGAGATCTCTGCCATAATGAAAAAGGGGTATGAGGTCTAGTCGGCAAGGGACCGAACTTACCTCCCCGGAGGGGGGTCTTCCGCTGCCTCTTCTGCTTGTCCTGTGTTCTCGGACAGGCCGAGCTCCTGCAGGACAGCATCCATCATTTTCTGGGTGATGGGGACGTGGATGTCGGAGGGGAGGTCAGGCTCAGGGATGGCCATGACCTCCTCCTCCCCCTCCACGTCCTCATCCTCCTCCCCCGCTGACTCGAGGTCCTCCACTATTGGCTCTGGTCCCTCGCTTTCGCGCTGGTCGCCAGTGGGCCTTTTAGTGGAGGAAGCGGGTTCCTCTGCTGTTGGACTCCTAGGCTTCCGTTTCCGGCTTCCTGAGAGTCCACTGGTGGGGGTGGAAGGGAGGGTGGGGAAGTCCTCCAGGGAGGACAGGTCTGGGGTGGGTGGGGGGAGGGTGGGGGGGGTCACCTCCAGCACGGAGGGGGTGGGTGGGGGTGTGCTGGAGGCAGGGGCTGGGGCAGGGGTCTGGGCTGGGGGCTGGACAGGGGTGGGGGTGGACTTACCAGTCTTCGTCCGTGGTTCTTTTTCTGGCTGCTTCTTCTTCCCGGTGCTGGGGGATGGTTTGCCCTGGATCAGGACGCCAGCATAGGACCGGGACCGCTGGGGGCAGTGTTTAAACACGTGCTCAGCCGCTCCGCAGAGGTTGCAGGTTTTGGACCTCGGACAATCCTTGGTCTCGTGGCCTGCAACCCTACAGAACCTGCAAGCAGGCTCTTTGCAGTCCTTCCCCATGTGTCCGGTACTGCTGCACCTGTTGCAGGTGAAGGGTATACCGGGGTAGAAAAGGATGCCTGCGGAGTTGCCCAGGGAGAAGCATGGCTGCAGGTGCAGGATGTCCCCCGAAGGGTCCTTCCTTAACTTGCAGAGTACTGACCACTTACCTATCCAGAAGCCGTTGGCATCGAGGATTCGGACGGGGTCCTTCACGACGGTGCAGAACCTCTGTAGGTAAGTGGCTATATCCTTACCTGAGGTATGGGGGTTCCTCATAGCCACCGTTACCCACTTCTCGTCCCGTGTTATGGGGCAGTTCGCAGTGAACTTACGGAAGGGGGATTCAGGGCCACTCGCCTTGACCATATCCCAGTATCTTCTGCAGGCCTGGAAAGACACAAAAGTTATAAAAAATATACCTCTTGTGAAGGCCTGCACCGAAAGCGTTTCCGCTTTGCTGAACCCCTGTTCCAGGATCATCTTCTTGCCGAAGATCTCCGGGGTCATGTCGGGGACTCTTCCGTCCACCTCCTTCAGTTGCAGCACGACCGTCTGCTTCATCCAGGACTCCAAGGTAGGGAGCCCGTCTGCAGGGGGGGAAGGCTTGGCTGGTCCCGGCTGGCTGGTGCTGGCCGGGGTAGAGGTGGGGGTTGAGGCAGCAACATCCCCGGGGACCTCGGTGGAAGTGGCTGGAGCGGGGTTCTTCTTGCTGGTCTTTCTCTCGCTCTTCCCCATCGTCTTGGAGAGAGAGAAGTCGCTTCAGGTGTTCTTTCGGCGGCTTCCTTCTGGATTCCTCGACGTCTTCGCTCTGAAGCCTTTATAAAGGCTCTTGCATCTACTGCCCGAAGGTAGTAATGCGGAGGGGGGGGAGGAGGGAAGACCGCAATCTCGTTCCTTGTGGGGGCTAAGCCTCTGGCCCAATAGCAGCAAGTAGGTGAAGCTGAATTTAATCAACGATCCTACAAGGCCGAGCAGAGGGTACCCCACAAGGACCTAATGGCTTGGATAGATACAAGTGGTTCTCAACGTCCTAGCTGTGAAGCAGAGACACCCCTAAGGGCTATAGTCGATACTACACTTGATCTTAGCCAAAAGGCCGAGAAGCGATCCCATAGACTTTAATGGGGGTCTAAAGTTTGTACGAATTTTCGGTCCGTTCGAAGGTTCTGGTGCAAACCGAACCGGGGGGGGGGGTGTTCGGCTCATCGCTACTACCTACTGTGAAGCCAAGAGGACCAAGCTCCATAGGGACCTACCAAAGCCAGTGCCATGGAAAAAAATTAGTCTTCCCCACCCCTGCAATCTACCATGTCCATACCCCTAAGAGGTCCATATATCTAAAGTCCATACCCTTAAGGGGTCCATATCCCTGCCATCCATACCATGTCCATATCCCTAAGGTCCATACCATGTCCAAACCCCTAAGGAGTCCATAGCCCTACGGTCCATAGTATGTCCATACCTTTAAGAGGTCCATATCATCATGTCCATACCCCTGAAGGGTCCATATCCCTAAGAGGTCCATATATCTAAAGTCCATACCCTTAAGGGGTCCATATCCCTGCCGTCCATACCATGTTCATATCCCTAAGGTCCATAGCCCCTGAGGTCTATACGATGTCCAAACCCCTAAAGGGTCCATAGCCCTGAGGTCCATACCATCTCCAAACCCCTAATGCCGCGTACACGCGACTGTACTTTCCGGCAGACTAGGTCCGACGGACTTTCGGGAGAGGTCCGACAGACCTTCCGAACGAACGACTTGGCCACACACGAACGGACTAAGCCGTTCGAAAGTCCGTTCGTCTTGAACGTGATGACGTAAACAGGACTAAACAGGAAGTTCAATAGCCAGTAGCCAATAGCTGTCCTTGCATTGTATTTGGTCCATCAGACAAGCACACAGATGAAGGGTTTTCACGATTTTTAGTCTGTCAGAATTGAGTCAGTCGGATAGATTTGAAACATGTTCTATTTCTAGGTCCATCTGAATTTTTTCCGAAAAACGATCAGACTAGCCCACATGCATTCGGATTGTCCGACGGACTGATCCCGTCGGACCTTGTCTGCTGGAAAGTCCGGTCGTGTGTACATGGCATAAGGGATCCATATCCCTGAGGTCCATCCATACCATGTCCATATCCCTAAGGTCCATACCATGTCCATATCCCTAAGGTCCATATCATGTCCATATCCCTAAGGTCCATATCGTGTCCATACCCCCTAAAGGGTCCATATCCTTAAGGTCTTTACCATGTCCATATACCTGAGGTCCATACCCCTAAGGGGTCCATATCCCTGAGGTCCATACCACCACATACCCCCGAGGTTCATACCATGTCCAAACCTCTAAGGGTTCCATGTCCCTAAGGTTTCAGCAATGTCCACATCCTTGAGATCCATACCATGTTCATATCCCTGAGATCAATCCATACATTGTCCAAACCTCTACCTTGAAGGGGTCCATATCCTTAAGGTCTATACCATGTCCATATCCCTGAAGTCCATACCATGTCCAAACCCCTAAGGGGTCCTTATCCCTAAGGTTCATACCATATCCATACCCCTATGGTGTCCATATCCCTAAGGTTCACCCCACATCCATATCCCTGAGGTCCATACCATGTTCAAACCTCTAAGAGGTCCATATCCCTAAGGTACATACTATGCCCATATACCATGTCTATACCCCTATGGGGTCCTTATCCCTAAGGTCCATACCATGTCCATAGCCCTAAAGTCCATACCTTGTCCAAACCTCTAAGTCAGAGGTGTCAAACTCAATCTCATCATGGGCTGCATCAGCAGTATGGTTGCTTCTCGGCCTTTTGGCTAAGATCAAGTGTAGTATCTGTTCTTATCAGTTGCCAAAGGAGGCGCTGGTCCATCCCTATTTGAGAGGGTTTGGGCGGCGCTCTCCGATGGTGTAATTTGCATCCCGAAGGATGGTTTCGGTAGGGGCCACGTCGTGCCGCCCGACAGTAAACTGGGGGCCGATGCATGGTCGAGTCTGAGCCATCTGGAAGGATGCACCTGGTGAGGGCAGAGAACCACTGGTCGGCGCCAGGGGAGGGGACCCTGGCAGACCGGCTTGGATTGTGGCAGCTTTAGCCCCAGTCAGTTTTTTCGGGATTGGAACGCTTGTTCCCCTTTAGCCTGGAGGGGGGAACGGTCAGTACGTCCTGGATGTAATTAGGTGGGAGTGACGGGAGTGAGGGTGGGACCTGATGGTAAAGGGTCTCACTAAGCTCCTTGATCTCCATGCCTTCCTGATAGGGGTGGGGGCTGTTGTGGTCTGGGCTGGGCTGTCGGGGATGCTTTTGTTGGAAAGCCCATGGTGATGTGCCCCTGGAGTGGCAGTCCAGGGGTGCCTTCTTTCACTGTGCGTCAGCACTTTGATTTAGGCACCTAGGTCACGTCACCATTACACGCTTTTTTTTACACCTGCCTCTAGGGCCCGGCCTTTTGGCTAGGACCAGAGGAATTTTTGATTCCTGGCCGGAGGGCCGGCCATTGTATCTCACAATGGTCACTTTTCACTCTCCTCTTCACTATCCCTTCCCCACTTTTTATTTATTTTATCTTTGTGTGTTTGTCACTGTGTGTCACTTCACGTTTGATTAGTAGGGTGTCGGTCCTCGGACCAATCCTGAACGTCTTGTGGGAGAGCGGACATAGGCCTTCTGGCTTGGTCCAATCTCCATGAGGGGGGGCCTACCTTCGGGGAAGCCCCCACAGTACCAAGTACCTAGGAGGTTCTGTTTCGGCAGTCCTCCCGGGGAAAGGAGGGATTCCGGTTTCGTCCGGGTCCCACTCGTTGAGTCTGGTACCTCAGTCCCCGTCTGGAGCCTAACGCCCCGGGGGATCAGGGTATGGTCCTTCTTTTGGAGGACATCAGGCACCCGTCTGCACTTTTTAGTGTGTCACTCTTTATGTGTGTGCACTTTTTTTATGCACCGGGTGGAAGTTTTTTGGGTGTGTTTGCACGCCATGGGCTTTTTCAAAAAAAAAAAAAAAAAAAAAAAAGCAGTATGGTTGCCCTCAAAGAGTCGGTTGTATCTGGGGAGCTCTACATACAGATGTAGCACTGACCCCCGAAGGAGCTACTGATTTGAATTAGGCCTGTACTCTACTGAGAAACCCCCCTTCTGAATGACTCTGTCCCCTTGGCACAGCTGTGGTGCAATAATAATACAATACAGTGTAAACAATATAATGTACCTGTGTCTATCCCTCAGAATCCTCTGGCTCCACCTGGTGGGGGAAGACAGTAAACCACACACACTTGTACTCTTAAACAGGAATACTTTACTGAAAATATAGCAAATAGGTGGTTACAGAGTTTGTACTGTCGTTCCAACATAGAACGTCAGCACAACATAAGTCAACAGGCAAATACAATAAACAACATGCAAGTATGTTACTATCTAGACCTGGGAGCTCCCCTTATTTAAAGTCTAACGTGAGGCCTCACTTAATGTATTTCCTCCTTTATCTTCTTTCTTCGCTACCTTAAATAGTTTCTCAAATAACTAATCCAAAGGGGTAAGTAGAGAAAGTTAACTTGGAACACTCCAGGTGTAACTCCAGAACTTGTAATCACACTTAGGTATCAAAGTGTAACGGGCCTTGGGCCTACTAAGTGTCAGTTGCTCAGTTGCACTTCCGTGGAACAACAGGTTCCAGCAAAGCCTATTAGTAAGTCTAAGTACGTGTAATAGATTAAACGGTGAGCCGCAACCCGCTCACCAATCGGATCAGAGTTCTGAGTGATGCCTTGAGTCCTGCAGCTGCAGATTGCTTCTGCTGACTAGGCCAGATGCTCCGTGTCACTCCACCGACTAGATCCGGCTCTCCGCTGCTCCAACAAGCGCCTCCGATCCCCATCGGTCTGATCACCAGCTCTTGGCTCCATCAAGTCACCCAGCAAACAGTCCGGTTTGCACTCTGCGGTGACTATCGATGTGTCCGGGAACCTCACACACAGTTCTGCACAGGCAGGCAACGTGGTTCCAAGAGATCAAATATGGCCACTGCAGTCCCTTTTATACCCTACCCAGCATGCACTGCATATCAAAGAGTTCATGGGTAGGTCACACAGACTCCTGGGTAAATTAGGTCAGATGACCAAAGTAAACACAGTCACTTCCTGTTATCTTTCCAACACCATAGAAAGGAAAATAGCTAAAGTCCATTTCCAGTTTTGGTCACTAGATGGCATCCAATACTAGTGAATAACATTGTCCATAGATTTGCATTGTACTTCACATTAATTGCATTAATACACAATTATATCCCCGCTACACGGAGTACAAGGTTAAGGAATGTGCTACGTAGAGAGGGAAGTTTCAGTGGAGCCCTATGCACAGAGTGCAGGGTTCAGGAGTATGTTACATAAAGAGGGAAGTTCCAGGGGAGCCCTAGGCACAGAATGCAGTGTTCTGGGATGTGCGGTGTACAGAGTGCAGAGGGCTGAGATTAGGAGTGCGCTTCAGGGGAGCCCTATGCACAGAGTATAGGGTTCGGAAGTGTGTTAAGTAAAGAGTGCTGTGTACAGAATCCAGAGTTCAGGGGTGTGCTGTGTACAGAGTGCCATATTTATGGCCACACTATGCACAGTGTGCAAACCCAATAGAATTTCGCCACATTCCAGCTTCAAAACTGGGTGCGAGGGCCACATAGAAAGGATTTGGCCCAAGGGCCTTTTGTTTGACATATGTGTTCTAAGTGGTCCATACCCCCTGAGGTCCATACCATGTCCAATACATGTCTATACCCCTAATGGGTCCATATCCCTAAGTTTCCTACCATGTCCATACCCCTAAGTGGTCAATATCCCTAAGGTCCATACCATATCCATACCCCTAAGGGGTCCATACCATGTCTATATCCCTAAGGGGTCCATATCATCTTAGGGCCCATATCCCTAAGGTCCATACCATGTTCAAACCCCTAAGAGGACCTTATCCCTGAGGTCCATACCATGTCTATACCCTTAAGGTGTCCATATCCCTAAGGTCCATACCATGTGCGAACCTCTAAGGGGTCCATATCCCTAAGGTCTATACCATGTCCATATCCCTAAGGGTTTCATATTCCTAAGGTCCATACCATGTCCAAACCCCTAAGGGGTCCATATCCCTGAGGTCTATACCATGTCCATATCCCTGACGTCCATACTATGTCCAACCCCCTAAGGGGTCCATATCCCTGAGATCCATACCATGTCTATACCCCAAGGCGTCCAAATCCCTAAGGTCCATACCATGTGCAAACCTCTAAGGGGTCCATATCCCTAAGGTCTATACCATGTCCATATCCCTGAGGTCCATACTAAGTCCAAACCTCTAAGCGGGCCATATCCCTGAGATCCATACCATGTCTATACCCCTAAGGGGTCCATATCCCTAGGGTCCATACCATGTCCAAACCCCTAAGGGGTCCATATCCCTGAGGTCCATACCACCACATACCCCTGAGGTCCATACCATGTCCAAACCCCTAAGGGTTCCATGTTCCTAAGGTTCATACAATGTCCACATCCCTGAGATCCATACCATGTCCAAACCTCTAAGGGCTTCATATCCCTAAGATCAAGCCATACATTGTCCAAACCCCTAAGGGGTCCATATCATGTCCAAACTATTAAGGGGTTCATATCCCTGAGATCCGTACATTGTTCAAACCCCTAAGGGGTCCATATCCCTGAGGTCCACACCATGTCCAAACCCCTAAGGGGTCCATATCTCTTAGGTCCATACCATGTCCATACCCTAAGGGGTCCATATCCTTAAGATCAATACCAGGTCCATACCCCTAAGCGGTCCATATCCATGAGGTCCATACCATATCCAAACCCCTAAGAGGTCCAAATCCCTGAGGTTCACACCATGTCGAAACCCCTAAGGGCTCCAAATCCCTGAGGTCCACACCATGTCCAAACCCCTAAGGGGTCCATATTCCTGAGGTCAATACCATGTCCATACCCATACCCCCTAAGGGTCTATAACAGGGGTCTCAAACTGGTGGCCCTCCAGCTGTTACAGAACTACAATTCCCATGAGGCATTGCAAGCCTGAGGGTTACAAGCATGACTCCCCATAGACAGAGGCATGAAGGGACTTATAGTTCTGCAACAGCTGGAGGGCCGCCAGTTTGAAACCCCTGGTCTATAACATGTCCATACCCCTAAGAGGCAATACCATGTCCGGTATAAATAAAAACAACGACCCCACCTGGAGTCCAAGGAGGAACCAAATGGAGAGGTAAAAGAGGTAAAAACAGAAGCGTGGGCTGCCGGTCCTGGAATCTGGGTGTAAAGTCAGGATCTTTCCCGAACCTGGAGCGGCTCTGTGACGTCATCGTACAGCGGGCTAACGCCGGGTCACAGGGGTGCAGAACTGACTGAAGGAGAAGTCCGGCCAGAACAGCTCTGGCTATACTTCTCCTTTAACCACTTACCCAGCGGAATGTTTTACCCCCCTTCATGAGCAGACCATATTTTTCTATTCTGCACTGCGCTATATTAACTGGCAATTGCCCACTTGTGGAACACTGTACACAAATGACATTTATAGAATTGTTTTCCACACAAATAGAGCTTTCTTTTGGTGGTATTTGATTGCCACTGTTTTTTTTTTTTTTTTTTTTTTATATAAACAAAAAAAAAAAATGAAAAAAAAAAATCCCAGTATTTACTTTCTGCTATAAAACATATCCAAGAAAAAATGTAAAAAATTTAATTTCTTCATAAATTTAGGCCAATATGTATTTCCTACATCTCTTTGATAAAACAAAATTCCAATATATTGGTATAGCGTATATTGATTGGTTTGTGTGACATTTATGGCGTCTACAAACTATGGGCTATATACTGGAATTTGTACTTATTTATTTTTTCATACCAGTAATGGCGGCGATCAGCGACTTATAATGGGGCTGCGATAGTGCGGCGGACAATCTGACACTAACTGCCACTGTGGATGAACTGCCTAACTGGCTCTGAAATCACCAATACAGTGATCAGTGCTAAAACTATACACTGTCACTGTACTAATGACACTGGCTGGGAAGGGGTTAAAGTGTTTGTTACCTCAACATTTTCCTATTCCTGATATGTGGCTGCTGTCCCATGTACTGGTATGAGAAAGTATTCTGTTCTCTTTCCATTGCTTCCTTTACGTGAAATCCCCGTTGTTCCTGCCGGCTGCCTTGCTTTCCTATTAAAAGCTGACCACGCTAAAAAAGGAGAGCACGGCATGGTCAGTTCTCTAGCTGTGCTGGAAACTCAGCCTGCTCTCCTCCAATGATCAGACTTGTCCTGACACGCCCCCACTGCACAGCCATCCCCTGGGAACCTCAGTGTGCTGCTGCTTCTCCTCCCCCCAGCTCTTATGCAGCTGAGAACAGAGGGAACGGGATCGCTTAAAAAAAAAGGAAAAAAGGGGTATTTATAATGTTTTTTTTATATATCTATACAAAAATGTGTTGCCTTTCATGACATTTGTATTGTCTGACACTTCCACCCCTCCCTTCCTCCAAACCCTTTCCCCCCATTAAACCAGACCAGACTGTGTTTGGAGTAAATGGCCAAAGGCCTTGATTTATTAACCAAAATATATAAATAAAAAATATAAACTTTTATAAATAACTTTTAATAATAATAACTTGTAAACTTTTCCTTTAACACTGGAACATGGGTCATTAGCATATCCAAGACCCTACTGGTCACTGCACCATCTATTTTACCTCTTGACCTCCAGACGGCACCCCCCTGTCTCGGAGGCTAAACCCAAACCAATGCAGTGACCTACCCCTTTTCTCCTCCGGTTACCCCCTTGTAACCAGGAAGTACATCAACAACCATCCCCATCCCCATGGATGGGTACAACCTAATTACCACCTGCACCACTTACCCTTCTAAACTGACCCCCCAAACAACCAGCCACAGCTCGAAAGGTGGTAAAGCCTTACCCTTTCGAGCACCGCCACACGCACAGTCCCCTCTGGATCCCCTCCTGCAGGCCTAACGCCCACAAGTCCGTCCCCACCTCATTTAAATGAACCCCGTCACTTCTCAAGTATCGCCAGGTCTCAAACTCCAATTCCCGATGCCTAATTGCCAATCCCCCATTCCTACCAAAAAACCTGCTAACCTCCTTGTTGACCTTGACCCGGGCCCTGTCCACCTTCTTGTCAGACTGCGCCCACCTCCATGACATCCTGCCCACCATATCCGACCATATCAAGACCATGCCCGGGTAGGCAGCCTTCAACCGAAGGCTGTCGCACTTAATATCACGTATGAGGTCCCTCATGGACCTGACCCCCATGTCATTGCCCCCCACATGTAGGATCAATACATCAGGCGGCCTGTCCAGGCGAGCAAACCTATGGACCTCACCCAGCACCCTATTCCATCGCATGCCAGGGACCCCTATCCATCGAACCTGGGCTTCATGTCTGGGAATCCCAAGCTGTCTCCCGTTTGGACGAACATCAGCTCTCTTCGAACCCCAGAACACATATGAATGGCCCAGAATCCAGACCAAAGCCACTTCCGAACCTGTAAATAAAAACCAGTAAATACATAAAAACCAACAACAGGTGTCCCATACCAATGCATGTCCCCCCCCCCCCCCCCCCCCCACTCAGGCCTAACCCAACAAATGAGGCCGAACGTACAGTTTAAACCTCCCCGATTCCCACCGTCCGATTCTCTTCACCGCCTCCGCACTTAGCCCGGCCCTGGACGCTTCAGTAGCCGCCCCTATACGAAAAGAGTGCGACGAAAAACAGCCCCGGTCAAACCCCGCTGCCGCGACGCACTTCTGAAAAATGGCATTGAACTGAAACTTAGACAAAAAGGAACCATCCTCATGTATAAAAAAGGGGCCCGCCACCCGTGGCCGTACGCCCAGGAAAGCCGCCACCGCCCACACCGGACATATGTCCCTCTCCGCAATGGGGGCCACTTCCACCAATACCCCACTCCCCCCTGATCCGTCTTAGACTTGCGCAACCAAATTCTAACCCCATCCTGACCCCATTCCACATCGCACGCCTCCAACCCCCCGACCCGATACTTGGCCGGGCAGAACAGCTCCCCAATCCGGAAAGCCCCAAAAAACGTCAAAGAAAAAGCCACCCTAAAGAGGCACTGTTCGTAAGAGGACCCGCACACTGCCTCCACCGCCGTGCACAGACCCCGGAGCATCTGAAAGGAAACCGGACGCCGCCCATCCCTCTGTCTATGCGCCCTCCGATACCCTTTCACCGCTTGTCGCAGCCAAAACTCCTTGGTAAAATCCGGACTCCCTTCCCATTTAAACAAGAAGGCCAACCCAGCCAGCTTCCTGTCTATGGAGGCCGCCGAAACCCCCCTGTCCATATCCCTGCAAAGAAAGTAAAATACAGCCTGAGCCATGCCCGCCTCACCCGGGGCCATGCCGATCGCCGCAAGACATTCCGACCACTCCTGCCAGACCTTTGAATATGCCCTCCATGTTGCCTTACACACCGACATCTCAATCAACCGCGCTGCAACTCCACCGCTATGTTCCACATCCAAGCCGGACATGCGACCCCGTGACGCTCTGCCTCCGGTGCCAGCCCCCGAAACCTGTCCCACTGAAAACGAGACAGAGCGTCAGCCAAATTGTTCTCCACCCCCGGCAGATGCACAGCATAGATGAACGCATTAACCTGCAAACAACGCAACACCAAGTGGCGTACTAGCCTGACCACCGGCCCAGAGGCCGCCGTCAGCCGATTAACCACGTGCACCACCCCCAAGTTGTCGCAATTAAAGCGTACCTTCAAATTCCTAAAAGACTCCCCCCAAATCTCCAAGGCCACCACAATGGGAAACAGTTCAAGCAACACCAGGTTCTTCAGGAGCCCGGCATCGGCCCACTCCGCAGGCCACGGTGCTGCGCACCACTGGCCCTTAAAGTAAGCGCCGAAACCCGACGACCCAGCCGCGTCAGTGAACAACTCCAGATCCCAATTGCTAATGGGACCCGACATCCACAGTGCGCGCCCGTTGAAGGAGGCCAAAAAGGCCTGCCACACCACAAGATCGTCCTTGTGCTCCTGTTTTAGAGTCACGAAATGAGTAGGTGACCGGACCCCCGCCGTGGCCGAGGCCAACCGGCGGCTAAAAACACGCCCCATTGGAATAATCCGACACGCGAAGTTGAGCTTGCCCAATAAAGATTGCAACTGCCGCAATTGCAGCTTGCGAACCCCAATTGTCGCCCGCACTTCCTCCTGCAAAGACTCCAATTTGTCCTGGGGCAACCTGCATTCCATCCTTTCGGAGTCGATCACGATCCCTAAAAACGTAATGCAGACTGTGGGCCCTTCCGTCTTCCCCGGCGCTAGCGGGACCCCAAAGCGGCCCGCCAAGTGCTGTAACGTCCCCAAGAGGACTGCGCAAACATTCGAGCCGGCCGGGCCTACACACAAGAAATCATCTAAATAGTGAATGACCGAGTTGATGCCCGACACGTCCCGCACGGCCCACTCTAAGAAAGAACTGAACTGTTCGAACAAGGCGCATGAAATGGAGCAACCCATGGGCAGGCAACGGTCGACGTAGAACCCCCCCTTCCAACAGCACCCGAGAAGCCAAAAGCTATCAGGATGCACTGGCAAGAGCCGGAAAGCCGATTCGACATCCGACTTAGCCATTAAGGCCCCCCGTCCATACCTCCTCACCCAGGACACCGCCGCGTCAAAGGATGTGTACGTCACCGCACAATCCTCCGGCGAGATGGCGTCGTTAACAGAGCCCCCTTTCGGAAAGGACAGGTGATGAATCAAACGAAACTTGTTGGGCTCCTTCTTGGGGACTACCCCCAGCGGCGAAACCACTAAATGGGGGAGGGGCGAATCCGGAAATGGGCCGGCCATGCGGCCCAATGCCACTTCTTTGCTCAACTTGTCCGTCACCACCTCCGGGTGTTGCATCGCGGACTTCAAATTGTTGGCCACGGGAGGAGGGGCAGCCAACGAACTGGGGATCCGAAAACCAACCGTAAAACCCTCCTCCAGCACCCGCGCCCCCTCCCGATCCGGATATCTATTGAGGAAAGGCCGCATCCTTTCCACTCGCACCGGGGTCGTCCCTCTTCGGGACAGCATCTCCCGCGCGCCCCTTTCCTTTTTTAAAACATCTGGTGAGGGGGTGGGACCCGCCGCAACCCGAGCACAAATGCTTGAAGCGGCAGGTGGGTCCGAATTTACAGGTGCCCTCGTTGAACTGCCAGCAATAACCCCAGCGCTTCTCGGTCGGCTGTCCGGGGGTAGCTGAACCTCCGACCCCGTGCTGAAAAAACTGGTTGGGAGCCCTCGCAGCCGTCATCAACTTCATCCACAGGCTGATGTCCTTATGGTCCCAGCGAAGCGAGGGTCTAACCGCCATCCGTTGTCGAAACTGTTCGTCATACCTGAGCCACGCTACCCCGCCGTACGTCCTATGCGCCTCACTGATGGCCTCCAGGTACACGAACAACGCGGAGCAATGTTCCGGTGCCTTCTCCCCTACCACGCTCGCCAGAATGGCAAACGCCTGGAGCCAATTCGAAAAAGTACGCGGAATCAACCTATACCTCCGCTTCTCCTCGTCCTCCTTCTTCCGTTCCTCAGGCTTCAACCGGTCCAGGTTGAACTTTTCCAGCGGAAGCAGGGTAAAGATCTCGATGTACTCACCCTTCCAAATCTTCTCCTTCACCTCCTGCTTCAAGTGCGCCCCCAAGGGTCCCTCGAAGCAAACGTACACCTCACTCTTAGCCGCGTCCGCCAGCCTGACCAGGTCTGCGCTCTGTTCCCCCGACTTCGTCGAACCCCCGTCAGCCGCGGGGGCCGCCAAGCCCGCCGGCGCTGCCCCCCCAGCTGCTGGGACCCCCAGGGCCACCGCCGGAGCGGACTCCACGCCAGACGGGACCGCTCCGGCGGTCGCCGAGGCGGCCGCCGGCGCCCACGCCTGGGCCGGCCCGCCCGCCAAGCCCCCCTCAAATTTCTGAACCAGCTCCTTCAGGCCCGCCAACAACCCCCCTAGGCCCTCCTGCCTCCCACCCGCTGCCGGCTCCGCAGGTTTGGACGCGCCCGCCAATCCCGCAGACCCACCGCCGGCCGCCGGCGCACCCCGTACGCTACCCTGCCCCAACAAGTCAAGCAACAGTGTAGATATGGAAAAAGAAGTGTCACACTCACCGGGCTGCCCAGGACTGGGCCTTGCAGCCGCCGCACAGGGACCCATCGCCGACTCCGCGTCACGGACATCACCGCCATCAGACTCCGACAGCTCACCTTCCGATCGGTCGCTGGCCACGGCCGTCACCGGTCCGGAAGAAGGACGCCCCGACGGGCCCGCTCCGCCATCCGGGGTTCTGCGATGAACCTCTCTGGGGGCCCGGCCCACCCGACCGCCCGCTCCTCCCACATTGCTAGGTGAAGGGCTCCTGCACCTCACAGCTCGCCGGCTCCTCGTCCCCCGCCCCACGGCCAGGCTGCGTCCATTGTCCAGGCTGCCACCGGAAACCCCGCCATCTCCCCTGGGACTAGGGGCCGCCACGCCGGGCCGTGCCCCCACCCGCTTTCCAGCTGACCGCTGCGGACCGACCTCTCCATCCCCCCCGGCCTGGCCCATGCATCTGCGCCGAGCAGGGGGCGCTGAATCCAGGGGCGATCCCCCTTGCCTCCCAGCCACGCTCCCCAGTCCCCTCCTCCTGGCCCTGCTCCTGGCCGAGTACCTGCTACTCCCTTCCCCCGATGGGGTGGAGGTCGGTGGCCCAGTCCTCCGCTGTGGATCCCGCTCGATGTCGCCCTCGCTCGCTGCAGGCGTGGGCGCCCCCCGCGGGGGCCCCACGCGGCCCGCTCCCGGACTTTACCGCTCGGGCGGCCTGGAACGCCGCGCCCGAGGTGTCACCGGCGTCCCCCCGTCCGTCGCCGCCTCCCGTTCTGCCGCCAAGGCCGCCACTTGCCCCTGTAGCCATGCGGCGCCCTCCTGTGCGATAACGGCCCTGAGCTGAGCCAGCAAGTCCGCGGACGCCATCTTGGATAGACGGAGGAGCGGCGAGGGTACGTCCAATCTCTTCCTCCTCCGCTCTCCGAGTGACCTGGCTTCCGCTCGGCTTCCCGCCGAACGTGTTAGTTCCGCCCCCCCTTTTGCCCCGCCTCCCGGCTTCTTAAAGCGGCCCATGCAATACTCGTTAAAACGGCGACAGTGCATGCAAACAATTGTCATGCTGTCCCTCCGCTTAGCAGCCTTCGGCTGCTGCTCCGTGGCCTCTCTTTCTATTTTAAACTAGATATGTTGTTTTAGAAGGTTTACAATCACTTTAATATCTAGGGGAGTGTAAGGGATTAGCTGTGCCTGTGTACAGTTGTGTTATGTGGTGCTTTTATTAACCTCCTCGCGCCCGCCCTATGGCCGAATGACGGCCGTAGAGCAGGCGCCTTCGTCCGGGCGGTCGTCCCTGGACGGCCCGATGTTTACTTCCGCAATGCGCGCCCCCGCGGGCGCGCATCGCGGAAGTTCTGTGTTCGCCGTGTCCCCCGGGGACAGGCAAACACAGATCGCTGTAAACGGCCAATCACAGCGGCCGTTTACAGCGTGATCGGTGTGTCCAATGGGAGATGATCTCATATGTAAACATATGAGATCATCTCTCAGCGCCGCTCTCCTTCCTCGCACAGACAGTGCGAGGAGGGGAGAGGGGAGAGATGAACGGCTGCAGCGGCAGCCGTTCTGCCTGTGGGAAAAAAAAAAAAGTAAAAAAATAAAATTAAAGTGCCATCCTCCCCCAGCAGTGCCATCCGCCCCCAGCAGTGTCATCCGCCCCAATGCCATTCTGCCCCAGTGCCATCTTCCCCAGTGCCATCCACCCCAGTGCCATCCACCCCAGTGCTACCTGCCCCCAGTGCCATCCACCCCAGTGCTACCTGCCCCCAGTGCCATCCACCCCAGTGCTACCTGCCCCCAGTGCTACCTGCCCCCAGTGCCACCTGCCCCCAGTGCCATGTGTCGTCAGTGCCACGTGCCATCAGTGCCACATAGTGCCATCTGTCATCAGTGCCACGTATCAGTGCCATTTGTCATCAGTGCCACCTGTCAGTGTCCCGTGCCATCTGTTGTCAGTGTCACGTGTCATCAATGCCACTTATCAGTGCCATCTGTCATCAGTGTCACGCGTCATCGGTGCCATGTATTAGTGCCATCTGTCATCGGTGGCACATATTAGTGCCATGTATTAGTGCCATCTGTCATCAGTGCCACGTTTCAGTGCCACATGTCTTCAGTGCCACGTATTAGTGCCACGTGTCATCAGTGCCACGTATTAGTGCCACGCGTCATCAGTGCCACATATTAGTGCCATCTGTCATCAGTGCCACATATTAGTGCCATCTGTCATCAGTGCCACGTATAAGTGTCATCATTGCCACGTATCAGTGCCATCTGTCATCAGTGTCACGTGTCATTGTCCTGGTGCTTCAAAAGTGTAATAAATAGTCAACAAGTTAGATGTGTAATTTATGTTCCTAGAACACATGATGGCGCTACCTGCATGTTGGGCCTCTCTATGTGGCCAGGCTGTGAAAAAGTCACACATATGTGGTATTGTAATACTCAGGAGGAGTAGCAGAATTTTTTGGGGGGTGTCATTTGTGGTATACACATGCCACGTGAGAAAAATAACCCATTACAATGACAATTTTGTGGAGAAAAAAAAAAAATGAAAAATCTTAATTTTGCAAAGAATTGTGGGAAAAAAATGACAACATCAAAAAGCTCACCATGCCTCTTACTAAATACCTTGGAATGTCTACTTTCCAAAAAGGGGTGATTTGGGGGGTATTTGCACTTTCCTGACTTGTTCGGGTCACAAGAAGCGAGATAGTCCACCAGTACATCAGATGTGATCAATTTTGTGCGATTCGCACCACAGCTTGTAGACTCTCTAACTTTCACAAAGACCAAATAATATCCACTAATTTGGGTTATTTTTACCAAAGACATGTAGCAGTATAAATTGTGACCAAAATTTATGAAGAAAAATTAATAATTTGCATAATTCTGTCACAGAAACAAAGAAATATGCGTTTTTTTTCAAAATTTTCGGTCTTTTTTCATTTATAGTGCAAAAAATAAAAACCCCAGAGGTGATAAAATACCACCAAAAGAAAGCTCTATTTGTGGGAAAAAAAGGACAAAAAATTCATTTGGGTACAGTGTTGCATGACTGAGTAATTGTCATTCAAATTGTGAGAGCACCGAAAGCTGAAAATTGGTCTGGGCAGAATGGTGTTTAAGTGCCCAGTAAGCAAGTGGTTAAAGCGGTAGTAAACCCGCATTTTTTTTTTTTTTTTTTTTAAACCTGCAAAGCAAAAGGCATAATGAGCTAGTATGCACCGCATACTAGCTCATTATGAAATACTTACCTTAGAACGAGGCCCCGACATCTCGCCCGATCCACGCCGAGGAAGCCGACATGCTCCCTCGGCGTCTCTTCCGGGTATCGCGGCTCCGGCGCTGTGAGTGGCCGGAGCCGCGATATCGTCACTCCCGCGCATGCGCGCGGGAGATTTAAATCCGGCCGGACGAGCGCTGCCGGATTTTCGCGGAGAGAACCCCCTTGTGCGCATGCGCCGCTGCAGTCAGCGGCGCATACCGAGGGGAATATCTCCTAAACCGTACAGGTTTAGGAGATATTTTTTTTACCTACAGGTAAGCCTTATTATAGGCTTTCCTGTAGGTAAAAGTTAAAAAATTGACCATACTACCACTTTAAGCAATCTTGTTGTTGCTTTGCGGGGAATAAAAAACCCAGCAAGATCGCCTGTCAGGGTACAGAGCTGTGTGTTGATTATAACACAGCGCTCTCTTCAGTGAATGACAGAGTCAGCGGGTCCCTGTGATCAATCATTAGCCAGGGCCAATCCTGGGCGGGTGCGCGGGGGGCACTGCACCTAGGTGCCTCAGAGGAGGGGCGCCGAAGTGCCAGGGAAACGTCAGTTCCGTGTGTGCACCTCCACCGCCCACTCAGCGGCCCACAGTGTGCCCCCTGCAGTGTGTACATTCCCCTTCTCGCCTGCTCCACAATTTGCCGGCTGCAGTGAGCACATCCTACGCCCGCTGTATAGCCCGTTCGAGAAGGCAGGAGGAGGTAGGCAAAACGCAACTTTGCCTATGTAGTCAAAAATTCTTGTACCGGCTCAGCATTTGGTGGGCACTGGTAGGCTGCATTTGATGGGCACTGGTAGGCTGCATTTGGTGGGCGTTGATGAGACTGCACTCTGTGGGCACTGATAAGCTGCATTTGGTGGGAACTGATGAGGCTGCATTTGGTGGGCCCTGGTGAGGCTGCATTTGATCAGCACTTATAAGCGGCATTTGGTGGGCATTGGTAGGCTGCATTTGGTGGATACTGGTGGGTATCACTTCCGCAGTTTCTGACCATCTCCTGTACTGTGTCTGCAGTCTCTGATCATCTCCTGTACTATGTCTGCAGTCTCTGATCATCTCCTGTACTATGTCTGCAGTCTCTGATCATCTCCTGTACTATGTCTGCAGTCTCTGACCATCTCCTGTATTATGTCTGCAGTCTCTGATCATCTCCTGTACTATGTCTGCAGTCTCTGATCGTCTCCTGTATTATGTCTGCAGTCTCTGATCGTCTCCTGTACTATGTCTGCAGTCTCTGATCGTCTCCTGTATTATGTCTGCAGTCTCTGATCATCTCCTGTACTATGTCTGCAGTCTCTGACCATCTCCTGTATTATGTCTGCAGTCTCTGATCATCTCCTGTACTATGTCTGCAGTCTCTGATCGTCTCCTGTATTATGTCTGCAGTCTCTGATCATCTCCTGTACTATGTCTGAAGTCTCTGACCATCTCCTGTATTATGTCTGCAGTCTCTGATCATCTCCTGTACTATGTCTGCAGTCTCTGATCGTCTCCTGTATTATGTCTGCAGTCTCTGATCATCTCCTGTACTATGTCTGAAGTCTCTGGCCATCTCCTGTATTATGTCTGCAGTCTCTGACCATCTCCTGTATTATGTCTGCAGTCTCTGATCATCTCCTGTACTATGTCTGCAGTCTCTGATCGTCTCCTGTACTATGTCTGCAGTCTCTGATCGTCTCCTGTATTATGTCTGCAGTCTCTGATCATCTCCTGTATTATGTCTGCAGTCTCTGATCATCTCCTGTACTATGTCTGAAGTCTCTGACCATCTCCTGTACTATGTCTGAAGTCTCTGGCCATCTCCTGTATTATGTCTGCAGTCTCTGACCATCTCCTGTACTATGTCTGCAGTCTCTGATCGTCTCCTGTACTATGTCTGAAGTCTCTGATCATCTCCTGTATTATGTCTGCAGTCTCTGGCCATCTCCTGTATTATGTCTGCAGTCTCTGATCATCTCCTGTACTATGTCTGCAGTCTCTGATCATCTCCTGTATTATGTCTGCAGTCTCTGATCATCTCCTGTACTATGTCTGAAGTCTCTGACCATCTCCTGTATTATGTCTGCAGTCTCTGGCCATCTCCTGTATTATGTCTGCAGTCTCTGACCATCTCCTGTACTATGTCTGCAGTCTCTGATCGTCTCCTGTATTATGTCTGCAGTCTCTGATCATCTCCTGTACTCAGGGGCATAACTAGAAATCACAGGGCCCCATAGCAAAATGTTGTATGCCCCCCCCCCCACCCAGGGGCGGATCCAGATTCTAGTCTCGGGAGGGGCACTGATAGATAATACTTTTATGGGGTTCAATTTATTGGGGCAATGGCTGATGTTGGCACTTCAATTATCATGGCACCATTTGTGTTATGGTGTCAGGATGATTGAAACACATTATTTCTATTATTACATTGTTATAGAAAATTAAATAGTTCAACTCACCATAATGCAGAATCAGTGGGAGCCCCGAGTGTGTCACCTGCCACCAGATGCAGAATGTCACTTGTCACAAGTTGCGGATTGTCCACCTGCCACACATTGCGGATTGTCCACTTGCCACGTCACCTGCCACCCATTGCGGATTGTCCACTTGTCACGTCACCTGTCACCCATTGTGGATTGTCCACTTGCCACGTGACCTGCCACACATTGCAAATCGTCCACTTTCCACGTCACCTGCCACCCATTGCGGATTGTCCACTTGTCACGTGACCTGCCACACATTGCGGATTGTCCACTTGTCACGTGACCTGCCACACATTGCAAATCGTCCACTTTTCACGTCACCTGCCACCCATTGTGGATTTCCACTTGCCACGTCACCTGCCACCCATTGCGGATTGTCCACTTGCCACGTGACCTGCCACACATTGCGGATTGTCCACTTGCCACGTGACCTGCCACCCATTGTGGATTGTCCACTTGCCACATCACCTGCCACTCATTTCAGATTGTCCACTTGCCACAAGTTGTAGATTGTCACTTGCCACACATTGCAAATTGTCCACTTGCCATGTCACCTGCCACCCATTGTGGATTGTCCACTTGCCACGCCACCTGCCACACATTGTGGATTGTCCATTTGCCACGTCACCTGCTACACATTGCGGTTTGTCCATTTGCCACGTCACCTGCCACACATTGCGGATTGTCCACTTGCCACGTGACCTGCCACCCATTGTGGATTGTCCACTTGCCACATCACCTGCCACTCATTTCAGATTGTCCACTTGCCACAAGTTGTAGATTGTCACTTGCCACACATTGCAAATTGTCCACTTGCCATGTCACCTGCCACCCATTGTGGATTGTCCACTTGCCACGCCACCTGCCACACATTGTGGATTGTCCATTTGCCACGTCACCTGCTACACATTGTGGTTTGTCCATTTGCCACATTACCTGCCACCCACTGCAGATTGTCCATTTGCCACATTACCTGCCACCCACTGCGGTTTGTCCACTTGCCACGTGACCTGCCACACATTGCGGATCGTCCACTTGCCACGTGACCTGTCACACATTGCGGATTGTCCACTTGCCACATCACCTGCCATCCATTGCGGATTGTCCATTTGCCACGTCACCTGCTACACATTGCAGATTGTCCACTTGCCACGTCACCTGCTACACATTGCGGATTGTCCACTTGCCACGTCACCTGCCACACATTGCGGATTGTCCACTTGCCACGTCACCTGCCACACATTGCGGATTGTCAACTTGCCACGTCACCTGCCACACATTGCAGATTGTCCACTTGCCACGTCACCTGCTACACATTGCGGATTGTCCAGTTGCCACGTCACCTGCTACACATTGCGGATTGTCCACTTGCCACGTCACCTGACGCACATTGCAGATTGTCCACTTGCGATGTCACCTGCCACAAATTGCGGATTGTCACTTTCCTGCTAAGGTGGGGAATGGGATTGTCACTCTGTTTGCCAGTCTGAGTCAGGCAGCAGAGAGATGATGTAATCTCTCTGCTGCCTGCACAGTGAGTGAGGGCGGAGCTGGCATTTTGCAGGGCGGGGCGCCAGGCGGTGAGAGATGATGTCATCTCTCTGCCCCGCCACCCGCTGATTGGCCACCCACTAAGCCTCCCCGCTGGCAGCTTCCCCGACAACCCCCCGCCGCCGCCGAGTCACCTGACTGTGTCCGCCCGTACAGTCAGTGTGACTGTACGAGCGCCGAGCGGACAGGCAGCTTGGCGGCTCACCCGCCGCCCGCTCACGGGGCCCTCCTCAACTGCGGGCCCCATAGCGACCGCACGGGTCGCTATAGCGGTAGTTCCGCCACTGCCTGTACTATATCTGCAGTCTCTGATCATCTCCTGTACTATGTCTGCAGCCTCTGATCATTTCCTGTATTATGTCTGCAGTCTCTGATCATCTCCTGTACTATATCTGCAGTCTCTGATCATCTTCTGTACTATGTCTGCAGCCTCTGATCATTTCCTGTACTATGTCTGCAGTCTCTGATCATCTCCTGTACTATATCTGCAGTCTCTGATCATCTCCTGTATTATGTCTGCAGTCTCTGATCATCTCCTGTATTATGTCTGCAGTCTCTGACCATCTCCTGTATTATGTCTGCAGTCTCTGATCATCTCCTGTATTATGCCTGCAGTCTCTGACCATCTCCTGTACCATGTCTGCAGTCTCTGATCATCTCCTGTATTATGTCTGCAGTCTCTGATCATCTCCTGTATTATGCCTGCAGTCTCTGATCATCTCCTGTACTATGTCTGCAGCCTCTGATCGTTTCCTGTATTATGCCTGCAGTCTCTGACCATCTCCTGTACTATATCTGCAGTCTCTGATCATCTCCTGTACTATGTCTGCAGTCTCTGATCATCTCCTGTACTATGTCTGCAGCCTCTGATCGTCTCCTGTATTATGTCTGCAGTCTCTGATCATCTCCTGTACTATATCTGCAGTCTCTGATCATCTCCTGTATTATGTCTGCAGTCTCTGATCATCTCCTGTATTATGTCTGCAGTCTCTGACCATCTCCTGTATTATGTCTGCAGTCTCTGATCATCTCCTGTATTATGCCTGCAGTCTCTGACCATCTCCTGTATTATGTCCGCAGGCTCTGATCATCTCCTGTACTATGTCTGCAGTCTCTGATCATCTCCTGTATTATGTCCGCAGGCTCTGATCATCTCCTGTACTATGTCTGCAGTCTCTGATCATCTCCTGTACCATGTCTGCAGTCTCTGATCATCTCCTGTATTATGTCCGCAGGCTCTGATCATCTCCTGTACTATGTCTGCAGTCTCTGATCATCTCCTGTACTATGTCTGTAGTCTCTGATCATCTTCTGTAGTAGGTCTGCAGTCTCTGATCATCTCCTGTAGTATGTCTGCAGTCTCTGATCATCTCCTGTAGTATGTCTGCAGTGTCTCTGATCATCTCTTGTACTATGTCTGCAGTCTCTGATCATCTCCTGTACTTTGTCTGCAGTCTCTGATCATCTCCTGTACTTTATCTGCAGTCTCTGATCATCTCCTGTACTTTGTCTGCAGTCTCTGATCATCTCCTGTACTATGTCTGCAGTCCCTGATCATCTCCTGTACTATGTCCGCAGTCTCTGATCATCTCCTGTAGTATGTCTGCAGTCTCTGATCATCTCCTGTAGTATGTCTGCAGTCTCTGACCATCTCCTGTAGTATGTCTGCAGTCTCTGATCATCTCCTGTACTATGTCCGCAGTCTCTGATCATCTCCTGTAGTATGTCTGCAGTCTCTGATCATCTCCTGTAGTATGTCTGCAGTCTCTGACCATCTCCTGTAGTATGTCTGCAGTCTCTGATCATCTCCTGTAGTGTGTCCGCAGTCTCTGATCATCTCCTGTAGTATGTCTGCAGTCTCTGATCATCTCCTGTAGTGTGTCCGCAGTCTCTGATCATCTCCTGTAGTATGTCTGGGGGCTCTTTCTAACAGACTCTCTAACAGAAGCCCTCTCTGTGTCCATTAGAGAGACCCCCCTCCAGGTCCCATTAGAGTCCTCTGCTTCTCTTCCTGTATTTTGTTTATTGTTAAGAGATCTTAGGAGGATCCCGGGGTAACGAAGACTCCTTAGGGGAGCATCTCTGTGTTTGAGTTGTTGTCATAGAAACATTTGTAAAGGGGAGGTGTTAGCAGGATGACCACGCCCATGTGGGTGTGCCAGAAACATTTCTGCACCCAGGTGTCTGTGACCCCAGGACTGGCCCTGGCCGGGACCCGCTGATCAGCTTCTGCTATAACAAATCACAGCACAGCCAGGGCGGCGTGTCGGCACGCGTGCGCCTTACTCGGAAGCGCCAATCACGTACCAGATATGTGATCCAGCGCACAGCGGCCGCCCTGTTGCAGTAGATGTACATGGGGAGGTCGCTAGGCGCATAAAGAAAACATGTAAAGCTGAGCTCTGGGCACAAAAACGTTCATTTAAATACATTCCTCTGTGCACTAAATGCCAATGCAAACTTAGATATTATCTTGTAAATATCAGAGTGACATTGTGAGAAGCTCACAGTGTGCAGTGAAATCAGAGGAAGCCGTTTCAGTCCAGGAGAGGAGTCGGGACACCTGTGCAAGACTGAAGCAGAGGAGCTGGTACACTTGTGCTATACTGAAGGGGAGGAGCCGCTACACCTGTGCAAGACTGAAGGGGAGGAGCCGATACACCTTTGCAAGACTGAAGGGGAGGAGCCGCTACACCTTTGCAAGACTGAAGGGGAGGAGCCGGTACACCTGTGCAAGACTGAAGGGGAGGAGCTGGTACACCTGTGCAAGACTGAAGGGGAGGAGCCACTACACCTGTGCAAGACTGAAGGGGAGGAGCCACTACATCTGTGCAAGACTGAAGGGGAGGAGCCGCTACAGCTGTACAAGACTAGAGGGGAGGAGCCGGTACACCTGTGCATGACTGAAGGGGAGGAGCCGCTACACCTGTACAAGACTGGAGGGGAGGAGCCGGTACACCTGTGCATGACTGAAGGGGAGGAGCCACTACACCTTTGCAAGACTTAAGGGGAGGAGCCAGTACACCTGTGCAAGACTGAAGGGGAGGAGCCGGTTCACCTGTGCAAGACTGAAGGAGAGGAGCCGGTTCACCTGTGCAAGACTAAAGGGGAGGAGCCGGTACACCTGTGCAAGACTGAAGGGGAGGAGCCGGTACACCTGTGCAAGACTGAAGGGGAGGAGCCGGTACACCTGTGCAAGACTGAAGGGGAGGAGCCGGTACACCTGTGCAAGACTGAAGGGGAGGAGCCGGTACACCTGTAGAGGACTGAAGGGGGGGGTTGGAGGGAGGATACCACAGCGCAGGCTCATCCCAGCACTGAGGGGCGTATTCCACCTCCACATTTGCCCAACGTTGTCATGTGCAGCGCTGCGAATGTGTGCAGAAAGTCTTCTATATGAATCGAAGGATAAACATGGAGGAATTTATCTTCTCGCCATCTGCAGCTGGCAGATGTTTAATATCAGATCGCAGTCTGAGGCTGTACAATTTGCTGTAATTTAGATGTTTTCCAAACTAAACACCGGGAGAGCAAATATAAGAGGAAATGATCGATGTACCGATCCCACAAAGTGTCTGAAAACTGAACATGTCAGAACAATCCTCATCAGTGATGGAGATTCCCTGAGTGTTATTGACTAATCTGACCACCGGAGGGCACCACAGTCTAATGCATACAATCCATGCACAGCACAGACAGAGTGCAGGTTCCAAATACCTGGGGCAGCTTTTATCAACCTTTTCAACACAGAGGAACCCTTCAAATAGTTCTCCGGTCTCGGGGGAACCCCCTGCTAAAAATGAGAGATCTACAACTCATGATACATTAGTGTGATGGTCAGTGGGAAGAAGAACCTACTTACAGATAGCTAAAAAGATCAATGGTGTCGGTGGGAACTTATCTGAGAGGCAGAAATTGCCCAATGCTGAAGGAAACCCCTACAACCTCTGGAGGTACCCTGGTTGAGAATCACTGACCTGGACTCTGCACAGTACCACTTCTCTTGTCCTGTATGTCGGGTGTAATTCTCGGTATCTGTTCTTATTCTGTATGTATGGGCTCTGCACAGTACCACTTCTCTTGTCCTGTATGTCGGGTGTAATTCTCGGTATATGTTCTTATTCTGTATGTATGGACTCTGCACAGTACTACTTCTCAGGTGTAATTCTCGGTATCGGCTCCCTGTAATGGACACATTGGGGGTTGATCATGTGATGTATATTCTGATGCCGGCTCTCATGTTATCTCTCACATACGGACGGAGGGCGCTCGGTGATTTATTGGTGATATAACCATCAATCATTATAATGGGACTTTTATCTCATGTTGGTGGATCTGAGATGCCGCCGGCAATAAAGAGCAGCAATCAGCACACAAGTCACTGGGTGCGTCACCTCATTATTCCACCATTACTCTGCAGGGGGCAGCGAGGGGACGACTTCATGGCTGCAGGACACATGAGGTCACAGCGATTATCCGGCCGGCTCCCTCCATAGAAGAACTCTGAGTAACCAGAAAAATTTACTAAAGCCCTGGTGTCCAACCTGCAGCCCAAGGGCCACATGCGGCCCTTAGGTACTTGTTGTGTGGCCCAATCTTTTACAGTCCTCAGCAACATGTCCACAGTCTCCAACCATTCAGCATGTCCACATTCATCAACCAACCATAAGGCATGTCCACAGTCTCCAACCAAACATGCAGCATACTGGCAGTCTCAATCAACTATTCAGCAAGTTCACAGTCTCCAACCAACCATACAGCATTTTTTTCATCTCCAAGCAGCATGTCTACAATCTCCAACCAACCATTTAGCATGCCCACAGTCTCCAACCAACCATTCAGCATGTGCACAGTCTCCAACCAACCATTCAGCATGCCCACAGTCTCCAACCAACCATTCAGCATGCCCACAGTCTCCAACCAACCATTCAGCATGCCCACAGTCTCCAACCAACCATTCAGCATGCCCACAGTCTCCAACCAACCATTCAGCATGCCCACAGTCTCCAACCAACCATTCAGCATGCCCACAGTCTCCAACCAACCATTCAGCATGCCCACAGTCTCCAACCAACCCTGCAGTATGCCCACAGTCTCCAACCAACCATTCAGCATGTCCACAGTCTCCAACCAACCATTCAGCATGCCCACAGTCTCCAACCAACCATTCAGCATGCCCACAGTCTCCAACCAACCCTGCAGTATGCCCACAGTCTCCAACCAACCATTCAGCATGCCCACAGTCTCCAACCAACCATTCAGAATGTCCCCAGTCTTCAACCAACCATTCAGCATGTGCACAGTCTCCAACCAACCATTCAGCATGCCCACAGTCTCCAACCAACCATTCAGCATGCCCACAGTCTCCAACCAACCATTCAGCATGCCCACAGTCTCCAACCAACCATTCAGCATGCCCACAGTCTCCAACCAACCCTGCAGTATGCCCACAGTCTCCAACCAACCATTCAGCATGTGCACAGTCTCCAACCAACCATTCAGCATGTCCACAGTCTCCAACCAACCATTCAGCATGCCCACAGTCTCCAACCAACCATTCAGCATGCCCACAGTCTCCAACCAACCATTCAGCATGCCCACAGTCTCCAACCAACCATTCAGAATGTCCCCAGTCTCCAACCAACCATTCAGCATGTGCACAGTCTCCAACCAACCATTCAGCATGCCCACAGTCTCCAACCAACCATTCAGCATGCCCACAGTCTCCAACCATTCAGCATGCCCACAGTCTCCAACCAACCATTCAGCATGCCCACAGTCTCCAACCAACCATTCAGCATGCCCACAGTCTCCAACCAACCATGCAGCATGCCCACAGTCTCCAACCAACCCTGCAGTATGCCCACAGTCTCCAACCAACCATTCAGCATGCCCACAGTCTCCAACCAACCATTCAGCATGCCCACAGTCTCCAACCAACCATTCAGCATGCCCACAGTCTCCAACCAACCATTCAGCATGCCCACAGTCTCCAACCAACCATTCAGCATGCCCAAAGTCTCCAACCAACCATGCAGCATGCCCACAGTCTCCAACCAACCCTGCAGTATGCCCACAGTCTCCAACCAACCATTCAGGATGCCCACAGTCTCCAACCAACCATTCAGCATGCCCACAGTCTCCAACCAACCATTCAGCATGCCCACAGTCTCCAACCAACCATTCAGCATGCCCAAAGTCTCCAACCAACCATGCAGCATGCCAGCAGTCTCCAACCAACCATGCAGCATTTCAACAGTCTTCAACCAACCATGTAGTACGTCTGCAGTCCTTATCCAACCATGCAGCATATCTCCTCTCTCCAACCAACCATGCAGCATTTCCACAGTCACCAAGCAACCATGCAGCATGTCTGCAGTGCTTAAATGATCATGCAGCATATCTGATGTCTCCATGCAGCATGTCCCCAGTCTCTGACCATCATTTCCTCTGATATCTCCCCAGTCTCTGACAGTTGTCTCTAGCATTACAGACATTGAACCTTATGAGTGGCCCTTTGGTGATGGCAGGGCCATATTTGAGGCTCCCTACCTCATAGGAAGACTGTGAGCTCATAGGAGGACAAAAACCTTTTTTTATAACTGTAGTTTGAGAGATGGATTAAGGAATGGTTAGAACCCCTGTCAGGTATTTGTTCTTGTTGTCTGTGTTCTGTTGGAGAGATTTCCTCTCACTTCCTGCCCTGTAGGCACAACAGTAAGTGAGAGGAAATCGCTCCAAATGAAAGGTAAGTTCCTTTTAGACAGTTGTCTCCATTGAACGACTTCCTCTCATTTCCTATTCTGGGGAAGACGCAAACGTTTTGGATTTGAGGTCACTTCCTGTAGCAGATACTTCGGGACAGATAGAGAAGGTGACTCAAACAGCAATAAAAAACCTGACAGAGGTTCCAAAACTTTCCACACTACATCCTAAACGTAAAAAAAAAAAGTTAACCCCCCCCTGTGCCCCCTCCATGGTGCCATGTTCAACGATCCTATGAGAGGGCGCAGTGGTCATGTGATCACCGCAAATGTTTTTCCCTCTTTTTACTGACCCAAAGCAGCTCCGTGCGCCATTCTGCGCCATGATTGGACGCGGGGATTGAGCAGGGACGTGACGCGGAGCCATCCACGGGCGATAAGCGCCCGGCCCGCCGATTAAGCGCCTCGCATTCTCTGCGACTTTCCTCCACTTTGTAATCCGAGTGATGAGGAGGAAGAAAAAATAATCTTAATCAAAACTCATAATAACAATCAGCTCATTTCGGTCGCGTTTCTCCGTAGTGCCGCGCCGCGCGGCGGTTTAATTAAGTGCCTCGCCTGCTGGGATCGTCTTATTTCCATAACAAACTGGAGAGTCTGTCTTAATGCGACGCACCTCATTCATTACTGGTAATTAGATATAGATCCCCAACAACATCGTCCTTTTTGATAAATTGCCCCCCAGGCGCTCGCTGTCACGCGATTAGCATGTTTCCAATGTATCAGATAAATCACGCCCGCGATCCTCTTCTTTTTTTTTTGTGAGAGATGGGGGGGGGGGGGATGGGGGGCGGGGGAGAAGAAGATATTTTAATTTGAATATTTCTTGCCCATTGCGGTGATTTAGACGCTTTCAATAGCCCCGGGACGCCCCCGCTGCACCGCGCAATTGTCGAATTATTTACAGTCTGGGCGGGTTATAAGTGCTTATTTGCAGGGGAAGAGAGCGAGCGCTAATGAGGCGCAGCATTGAGCGCAATCCAGTGCCAGTATGAGAACCGCAGTGGCAGCTGATGGGAAACAAAGTTCATCCAACTGAACGGGACACTTCAGGTTACTTCCTCTCCTTCCTAAGGGGGTCCCATTCACCCAACTGGCTCCTCGGGGGGCGGGGCTAGGCTGGGCCGGCCCCAGAGGAGAGGATCCTACAGACTAAGAACTATCATCATTGTTCTAGTCCTTCAGATACTTCAAAGAAATAATTGTTACTGCCTTCAGGGGTCCAAAATATAATGGTCCTTAGTGGGTCAGTCAGCCCATAAATTATGGTGGGAACCCCTCATAATGGGCACAGCGGGTGTACAGACCCGGGAACTCAGCACAGGGGGTGGTAGGAACCCCTCATAATGGGCACAGCGGGGGTACAGACTTGGGAACTCAGCACAGGGATGGTGGGAACCCCTCATAATGGGCACAGCGGATGTACAGACCCCGGAACTCAGCACAGAGATGGTGGGGACCCCTCATAATGGGCACAGCGGGTGTACAGACCCGGGAACTCAGCACAGGGATGGTGGGAACCCCTCATAATGGGCACAGCGGGTGTACAGACCCCGGAACTCAGCACAGAGATGGTGGGGACCCCTCATAATGGGCACAGTGGGTGAACAGACCCGGGAACTCAGCACAGAGATGGTGGGAACCTCTCATAATGGGCACAGCGGGTGTACAGACCCGGGAACTCAGCACAGGGATGGAGGGAACCCCTCATAATGGGCACAGCGGGTGTACAGACCCGGGAACTCAGCACAGGGATGGTGGGAACCTCTCATAATGGGCACAGCGGGTGTACAGACCCGGGAACTCAGCACAGGGATGGAGGGAACCCCTCATAATGGGCACAGCGGGTGTACAGACCCGGGAACTCAGCACAGGGATGGTGGGAACCCCTCATAATGGGCACAGCGGGAGTACAGATCCTGGAACTCAGCACAGGGATGGTGGGAACCTCTCATAATGGGCACAGCGGGTGTACAGACCCGGGAACTCAGCACAGGGATGGTGAGAACCCCTCATAATGGGCACAGCGGGAGTACAGACCTGGGAGCTCAGGCGTAGAGATGATTTAAAAAATAATGGGGCCCTAGGGAAGGTAGCAGCTTTGGACCCCACTTTCTCTTTGACTGATTTCTGGTTTACTACATAAAAATGAAGGTTGGGAGTCAGAGGGCCGCAACCTGGGAGTTGCCTGCAGCAAAATCCATCCCCACCTCCAGGAGTTCTGGTGAAGCCAGGGCACCAGCATTGCTGGGCTCACCCTCTGTGCCAATAAGTATCCTGCTTCTCCCAAACTCTGCCCGGTTCTCTGTGCCCCTCCCCCCCCCCATGCCCTTGCTCCAGCTGCCACATTAAACTACTGAATAGCCAGTCTGCCCTCTAGTGGGAGCAGGAAGATTTACCTGCAGTGATTATGTGGTGAATGTCACATTCACTGCTGTAGTGTGATTGGGGTCTGATGTGTCGTCTGTATTTGTGTTTCTTTCCCTGTTTGTGTATTTGATTGCCAATGCCGGATCATTTATTTAATATCGGAAGATAACTTAAGTTGGCTCTACAGCTCAGCCGCCGCGCTTCGCACCTTCTTGTACATTCGCTGTCGCCAACACCGGAACGCGTTGTGCGCTCGTCCTCCGCCATGTAGGAAATGTTTGTAGAGGGATAGACAGGAAGACGCGGCTCAGGTTCCCCCCCCACCCCCCACCCCCGACCACGCAGACTCATCCCCACTAACTGAATCAGCAGTCCTGAGCGCGCCCGGCGAGGTGTGAATTACCCGTGGAACAGACAGAAAATGTAATGAAGGAATCGCGAGGACAAGGGACAAGCGGCCCAACGCCATCGATCCGTCTCCAGAAATGTTTGTAAACTGGTGATAATGGCGCCACATCGCAGCCTCCCCCCGGGCGCGGTATCTGCTGACCTCCAAATGCGATTTCTATAGATCCGCACCTGGGTGCCGCATAACAGGTACCATAACGGCCAGGGCCAAGCCGGCACGAAACCCAACACCGCGCTCTCTGGCCTACTAATGCAAAGTATATGGATCTGTTTGGGCTGCGGATTGTGTTTCCCCCCCCCCCCTCCCCCCCCTTTGCTCTGTTCAGGAGAATTGAGGAGTAATGCAGCTCCAACAGACTTCATTACATCTGCTTGGAACAAAGGGGACACTTCCTCGCCCCCCCCCTCCCCCCCCCTCTGCCCTACAGCTTGACAATAACCTTTCACCCCTCCCGAGCCGTATTGACGAGGTCAAGGGCCAGCGCGCACGTGCCCAAACCGATCAATTCAAATTGGCTTTTCATATCTGCTGTGTGATCGGAGGAGATCTTAATCCTCCCCCAGAGCGTCTGTGTTTGCCTTAAATAACGTTTGCCGGCCGCTGATAACGAGGGCCGAGATGGATGGGGGTTAAATAGCTCTTTGGCCTTCAACAACCCAACCCAACCCCCCCTCTCTTTTTACCCTCCGCAGAGCAATGACGGAGCCCCCCCCCTGGCAAGGTGGACGCATAGAAGGCCGAAGGAATCACCAGGGCGGAGGGTCGGAGAAAAGGAAAAACAAAAAATTAATTTCGCCAAAGTCCGCCGCTTTGTCGCTTTATCTACGGATTTTACGAAGGTTGAATGCAGTTTCTGCCGCTTCGACCGATCGCTTATTACAGTTGGAGAGGTGACTGCGGAAGGCAGCGTTGGGGGGTGTTGCCTTTGATCAGAATGTATCAGGCTCCATTCACACGTATGCAGGCGCCATGGTGCGCATGCGATTTTGCGTGCCGCATTTTAGGGAAGCCCGTTCCTTTCAATGGGCTGCCTTACCCATACCCAGTTTCCCCCGAAAATAAGACCTAGCGTGATTGTCGGTGATGGCTGCAATATAAGCCCTACCCCCCAAATAAGCCCTAGTTAAAGTGGAAGTAAACTCCCCTTAGTGGGGATGAGTCTGCGTGGTCGGGGGTGGGGGGTGGGGGGAACCTGAGCCGCGTCTTCCTGTCTATCCCTCTACAAACATTTCCTACATGGCGGAGGACGAGCGCGCAAATGCGTCCGGTGTTGGCGACAGCGAATGTACAAGAAGGTGCGAAGCGCGGCGGCTGAGCTGTAGAGCCAAGTTAAGTTATCTTCCGATATAATAAATGATCCGGCATTGGCAATCAAATACACAAAGAGACACAAATACAGACGACACATCAGACCCCAATCACACTACAGCAGTGAATGTGAATGTGACATTCACCACATATTCGCTGCAGGTAAATCTTCCTGCTCCCACTAGGGGGCAGACTGGCTATTCAGTAGTTTAATGTGGCAGCTGGAGTGAAGCGCGGCAGCTGAGCTGTAGAGCCAAGTTAAGTTATCTTCCGATATAATAAATGATCCGGCATTGGCAGTTTTCAGCCAAGGAAGCCGCCATCTTTGCCTCTGTTTAATCTTCAACTGCTATGGTGCTGCACATGTGATTCGTTATGACACCAGCCATTGGATGGTTTGATCGTTTGACTGAGAGCACAGCCAATGTGCAGTTAGCATTCCCGGCATGCCTTTTTTTTTTAACTGTTTAAATCGATGGGTTTACTTCCACTTTAAAGAACTTGTAGGTCTTATTGTCAGGGTAGGGCTTATTTTTCGGGGAAACGCGATAGGGCTTATTTGAGGGGGGGGAGGTAGGGCTTATATTGCAGCCATCACCGACAATCACGCTAGGTCTTATTTTCGGGGAAACGGGGTAGCTCCCAACTGTCCCTGATTTCGAGGGACTGTCCCTGATGTGGAGCAAAGTCCCTCTGTCCCCCCTCATTTGTCCCTCATGTTGGTCTGATCCTCATAATTGTATATAAAATGCACTTTTTATCTTTCAAAAAGTGTTTCCCGGCGCTAAACCTTTCATCTGAATTCTAAATTTCTGCATTTGTACATTTTAAAAGCCGATACAAAGGAATAGTAGTGGTAAAAAAAAAAGCCCTTGTGGATTTAATTAACCTTTTGTTTTGGTTAATTCTCCTTTAAGGGGGTGTGGCAGGGGGCGTGTCCTATGCCTACATACCTTTGCTGGTAGGTGTCCCTCATTCCCATCTCAGAACGTTGGCAGGTGTGCGGCTCACCCACAAAAATTACACAAAATAAGCGTGGTATTGTTTTTGTTCCACCGCACCAAACGCACGGTACATTGTCATCGCGTGTTTTAGTGCATGTTTTCACACTCGTGCATTAGCAAGGTGAGAGGGAGCCAATAAGAACGCATCTTGTCATGTTACATCCAAAAACGTAAATGTATTTTATTGAGATTTTATGTGATGGACCAACACAAAGTGTCACATTATTGTGAAGTGGACGTAAAATTATAAATGATACAAATAAATATGTGAAAAGTGTGGGGGGGGGGAGGGGCATTTGTATGGCGCCCCCTTTACTCTGATACCCCTAACTAAAATCTAGTGGAACCAATTGCCTTCAGAACTCACCTAATTACTAAATAGAGTCCCCCTGTGTTTAATGCAATCTCAGTATACAGTTTCTCATAAAAGTCAGTACACCCCTTACGTGAAAATGTCCAAATTGGGCCCCAATTAGCCATTTTCCCTCCCCCGGTGTCATGTGACTCGTTAGTGTTACAAGGTCTCAGGTGTGAATGGGGAGCAGGTGTGTTAAATTTGGTGTTATCGCTCTCACTCTCTCATACTGGTCACTGGAAGTACAACATGGCACCTCATGGCAAAGAACTCTCTGAGGATCTGAAGATAAGAATTATCGCTCTACATAAAGATGGCCTAGGCTATAAGAAGATTGCCGAGACCCTGAAACTGAGCTGCAGCACGGTGGCCAAGACCATACAGCGGTATAACAGGACAGGTTCCCCTCAGAACAGGCCTCGCCATGGTCCACCAATAAAGTTGAGGTCACGTGATCAGCGTCATATCCAGAGGTTGTCTTTGGGAAATAGACGTATGAGTGCTGCCAGCATTGCTGCAGAGGTTGTACGGGTGGGGGGGGTCAGCCTGTCAGTGCTCAGACCATACGCCGCACACTGCATCAAATTGGTCTGCATGGCTGTCATCCCAGAAGGAAGCCTCTTCTAAAGATGATGCACAAGAAAGACCACAAACAGTTTGCTGAAGACAAGCAGACTAAGGAGATGGATTACTGGAACCATGTCCTGTGGTCTGATGAGACCAAGATAAAGGTATTTGGTGTCAGATGGTGTCAGGCGTGTGTGGGGGCAACCAGGTGAGGAGGACAAAGACAAGTGTGTCTTGTCTACAGTCAGGCATGGTGGTGGGGGTGTCATGGTCTGGGGCTGCATGAGTGCTGCCGGCACTGGGGGGCTACAGATCATTGAGGGGACCATGAATGCCAACATGTACTGTGACATACTGAAGCAGAGCATTCCATGGCAATTATGTGACACTTTGTGTTGGTCCATCACATAAAATCCCAATAAAATGGAACCTTTCACCACGTCGTCTAGACGCCTAAATGCATTGAGTTGCTGCCGTGTGATTGGCTGGTCAGCAATTTGTGTTACCGAGCAACTGAACATGTGTACCTAATAAAGCGGTGAGTGGATGTAACACTTGTGGAATTCTTCTCCCCACCATCACCGGGGAAACATTTTGAATATACTGTGAATATATATAGAATATACAATACATTGTAATTAATATAAAATATATACATTGTAATTGTTTGCTGATCTTTGCTGTTAGTCGGTGTCACAAATCTCTTTATAAAGAAGAGATGAGATCACAAGGCGTTGTGTAAAAAATGGCGGTAAAACCGGCGAATGCAGAAAATTGAACAATAAAATAGCGCCGCCTTCAGGAAGGTTTCTGCTTTGACTTCTCCCATCTCATAACTCTGACCAATCTCTGGCCAAGGACGCCATGAAAAGAATAAATGACATTTTTGGAGATGAAAACAAACTACAAATCCTTTTACCTAAACGTTTCGCTGGCTGGAACTCCTTGGGTAATATTTTTGTCATATATGGTTGGAAAAACTGAGAAAACAACACAAAACTGGATCCATCCATCGATGTCACATCACTAAAATCTTGTCTAATCTTTACATTTTTATGCTGTTTGAAAAGTTTTTTGGATACATATAAATGTAGAGCTTTCATGGAGGTCACTTCCTGTTTTGGGGTGACAACGCTCCGCCCCGCCTCTCAGTTGTGTTTCTACGTTGTCACCCTGGATGCTCATGGTGGTTGTTTCGGCACACATTACACAGACGCGGTCCAGTGTTGTCACCATCAGGAAAAAAAAACCCGCCCTGAGAAACGCCGCGCCGCCGTCGCTGGAGTGTGTGACATGAAGTGGCCCGCAAAGAGGCGGCGGGAGATTTGCCACATTTATGAAGCACGTTTGAAGTCCAATGTCATAGATCGGTTTTCCGATAGTAGATTCCGGTTTTGGTAACATTCGCTGTATACTACTATTAGCTTTTGCCATCTTATTTGATCCGTGGCGAAATCGTTGGTTTTATCGGTCTTCTGCGGCTCCAGGTGATCGCACGCCTAGCCTCGATTGATTCCCATCGTTCCATGGATATTCGGCCGCTATCCGGGTTCTGTGATTGAACTCGGAGATCGGGGGTCGCCATACACAGCCTGATAGATACAAGCATTGCATGTGAAGACGACCGTTCCTCAGACACAGAGATTTTCCAGCACGTTGGACACTTTTTTGATGCATTAATGGACAATTATTCTGGTTTATTTTTTAGTATAGAATGGAGATTTGACTCCACCATTATTGTTGTCGTTACAATCAGGAATCGTGGCGGAGAGCTCATGACTTGGATGGGAAGTTAACTCCTCGCCATCCTTTGTTCTCAGAAATCTGCCTGTATGTGTCCAACTGAGGACCCCCGGAATGGAAGGGGTCCATGTCACTCTGAATGGCTTATCGTCAGTTAATGAAGAGATAAGGTGCTAATTACTTTTATTTCCTCCATCTGTTCACAATCAGACTTTTCATGTCATCTTCAGTATGACTTCAACAGAAAGAGGGAGGCTTACAAAGGCTGTAGCACAGTAGTGTATCCGGCTGTTATGCCTAACAATGACCAGTAGGTGGCACTGTTGGCTCAGGTGTTGTTTTGTGCTGAATGTTCATCAGCTCCAAATGTTTCCCAATCATTGATCTGTAGATCTGAGGATTCCATACACAGGTGACGGGGCTTCATGGACATACATGTTGCAGGATGGATCCATCAAATCTAAAGCTGATCGTGATACATAATGTCTACTTATCTCCTGTTGTTACATTGTTTCTGGCTTTGTCTTTTATTTTTTTGTCCCTCGGAATGTTCCTGATTGTGAATTGTAAAAAAAGCCATGTGATACAGGGAGAGTGGCCTACCGGCTCCACAGGAAGAGCATCCTACCAGCTCCGCAGGGAGTTCGGCCTACCGACTCCGCAGGGAGAGTGGTCTACCGGCTCCACAGGGAGAGCGGCCTACCGGCTCCGCAGGGAGAGCGGCCTACCGGCTCCGCAGGTAGAGCGGCCTACCGGCTCCGCAGGGAGATCAGCCTACCGACTCCGCAGGGAGAGTGGTCTACCGGCTCCACAGGGAGAGCGGCCTACCGGCTCCGCAGGGAGAGCGGCCTACCGGCTCCGCAGGTAGAGCGGCCTACCGGCTCCGCAGGGAGATCAGCCTACCGGCTCCGCAGGGAGATCAGCCTACCGGCTCCGCAGGGAGATTGGCCTACCGACTCCGCAGGGAGATCGGCCTACCGGCTCCACAGGGAGAGCGTCCTACCGGCTCCACAGGGAGAGCGGTCTACCGACTCCACAGGGAGAGCGTCCTACCAGCTCCAGAGGGAGAGCGGCCTACCGGCTCCGCAGGGAGAGCGTCCTACCGGCTCCGCAGGGAGAGCGGTCTACCGGCTCCAGAGGGAGAGCGGCCTACCGGCTCCAGAGGGAGAGCATCCTACCGGCTCCGCAGGGAGATCGGTCTACCGACTCCACAGGGAGAGCGTCCTACCGGCTCCACAGGGAGAGCGTCCTACCGGCTCCACAGGGAGAGCGTCCTACCGGCTCCACAGGGAGAGCGGTCTACCGGCTCCGCAGGGAGAGCGGCCTACCGGCTCCGCGGGGAGAGCGGTCTACCGGCTCTGCAGGGAGAGCGTCCTACCGGCTCGTCAGGGAGAGCGTCCTATCGGCTCCGCAGGGAGAGCGGTCTACCGGCTCCGCAGGGAGAGCATCCTACCGGCTCCCCAGGGAGAGCGTCCTACCGGCTTCGCAGGGAGAACGGTCTACTGGCTCCGCAGGGAGAGCGGTCTACCGGCTCCGCAGGGAGAGCGGTCTACCGGCTCCGCAGGGAGAGCGGTCTACCGGCTCCGCCAGGAGAGCGTCCTACCGGCTCCGCAGGGAGAGCGGCCTACGCGGCCTACCGGCTCCACAGGGAGAGCGTCCTACCGGCTCCACAGGGAGAGCGGTCTACCGACTCCACAGGGAGAGCGTCCTACCAGCTCCAGAGGGAGAGCGGCCTACCGGCTCCGCAGGGAGAGCGTCCTACCGGCTCCGCAGGGAGAGCGGTCTACCGGCTCCAGAGGGAGAGCGGCCTACCGGCTCCAGAGGGAGAGCATCCTACCGGCTCCGCAGGGAGATCGGTCTACCGACTCCACAGGGAGAGCGTCCTACCGGCTCCACAGGGAGAGCGTCCTACCGGCTCCACAGGGAGAGCGGTCTACCGACTCCACAGGGAGAGCGTCCTACTGGCTCCGCGGGGAGAGCGGACTACCGGCTACGCGGGGAGAGCGGTCTACCGGCTCTGCAGGGAGAGCGTCCTAACGGCTCCGCAGGGAGAGCGGTCTACCGGCTCCGCAGGGAGAGCATCCTACCGGTTCCCCAGGGAGAGCGTCCTACCGGCTCCGCAGGGAGAACGGTCTACTGGCTCCGCAGGGAGAGCGGTCTACCGGCTCCGCAGGGAGAGCGGTCTACCGGCTCCGCAGGGAGAGCGGTCTACCGGCTCCGCCAGGAGAGCGTCCTACCGGCTCCGCAGGGAGAGCGGCCTACGCGGCCTACCGGCTCCACAGGGAGAGCGGTCTACCGGCTCCGCAGGGAGAGCGGCCTACGCGGCCTACCGGCTCCGCAGGGAGAGCAGTCTACCGGCTCCGCAGGGAGAGCGTCCTACCGGCTCCGCAGGGAGAACGGCCTACGCGGCCTACCGGCTCCGCAGGGAGAGCAGTCTACCGGCTCCGCAGGGAGAGCGTCCTACCGGCTCCGCAGGGAGAGCGGTCTACCGGCTCCGCAGGGAGAGAGTCCTACCGGCTCCGCAGGGAGAGCGGTCTACCGGCTCCGCAGGGAGAGCGGTCTACCGGCTCCGCAGGGAGAGAGTCCTACCGGCTCCGCAGGGAGAGCGGTCTACCGGCTCCACAGGGAGAGCGTCCTACCGGCTCCGCAGGGAGAGCGGTCTACCGGCTCCGCAGGGAGAACATCCTACCAGCTCCACAAGGGGAGTGTCCTACAAGCTCCATATGGAGAGCGTCCTACCGGCTCCACAGGGAGAGCATCCCACCGGATCCACAGGGAGAGTATCTTACCGGTGTTGTGTCGAATACTGTCCCCCTTCAGATAGTGTCCGCCCTGTATTGCGCTTGCGCAGTATGGAGGACAAGGAGAAGCCAAACATCTCCGAAGATAAAAAGCGCCTGCACAGTGAGTCCAGGTTCTAGCCCCACCATCCAAGTGGACATAGAGTTAGAATAAAAATTAGCAAAGCGAAGCAAGGCCGGGCCTGAAGCGCGGCGAGCGAAGCGAGGCCGGGCCTGAAGCGCGGCAAGCAAAGCGAGCCCGTGATGGGCCCTGTTACTATGTGCTACCATATGTCCACTTGGATGGTGGGGCTTCCACCTGGTCTCAGTGCGCAGGCGCCGTTCTTCTTGGAAGACTTTCGGAGTCTCCTTGTCCTCCATACTGCGCAAGCGCTGCGCCTGCGCAGTACAGGGCGGACACTATCCGATGGCCGGACACTTTTTGACAGAACACCGGCTCCACAGGGAGAGGTCATTGGAAGACATTTTAAATAATGGACTTTGTAGGCATAACAAAAAAACTTTTTTTTAAAAGGTTACAGTATTTATTACAAAAATAAAACTAGAGAACACAAACATAGACTTACACATACATAGACCTTTATAGGTACCATCAGGGACAATTTATTATTATTATTCCCTGGACTGTTGGCTTTCTTATAGTGGGAGGTCCAAAATTGATATAGCCTATACCTGGTTGTTCTGGGGGCTATTGTTCGTATCAAGCTATCACTAACTACCCTAGTGTATCTGGTACAAGTTGGCTCTATTAGACCATTTCAATAAGCAACTTGAAGATCTGTTTTTTTCTGAACATCCACTAAGGTTGAGGACATTATTCCCCGCTCAGTCTTTTCTATTTCTTCTTTCTTTTTGGAAAATAATATGCCAAAATCTCCTGAGGAAGCGTTACTGAACGCGAAACATGTAGAGCAAGCTGAGCTGAGTTATATATGATACGCTGTCTCTTCGAAATTTGTTATCATTGGAAAAAGTGAATTGCTTGATTTTCCGAATTTTTCAATACTTAAATTGATTATTCAAAATTTCTTCCAATGACCTCAGTTATTGGGACGCGGCATTAATTATCAGTGTGTTGTATCCACAGCACCACCCTGTGGTGATACAAATTTTTAAAAAGAACTCCACAGGGAAGAGCATCCTACCGGCTCCACAGGGAACGCGGCCTACCAGCTCCAGAGGGGGGAGTGGCCTGCCGACACCGTGTCCAACATTTCATCCTGATATTGCTGCAGGGTTCCAGATCATTCCGGGTTCCTATACCGGACATACACACAGCAATCCAACCATTCAACCTCAAATCGATTTTCCATTAAATCTAAAAATAATCAAACGGAACGTTGACTTTTTTCGATCGTGTCCTGGGCAATCATTGAAAAGACCCCGATCGTATGTGTCGGGCTTTGATCTCGCTCTAGCAGACAGCCTCAGGGGTTTTCTATTTTTTAAGTATTTCTGTTTCAGTGAAATTGTATATTTAATCAATTAAAGATATTTCATCTGTAAAGCTGATTGCCGGCCAGTAAGATTTGTTACTTGTAGGTTTACTACCGGCTAGTTGAAATTGCTTTAAAATTGTCAGGTGTGGCCGGTATTCGGGCTCATTCCCAGCAACCACCATTGTCGCACATTGTGGCACATTGTGGCACATTGTCACACATTGTCACACATTGTCACACATTGTCGCACATTGTCACACATTGTCGCACATTGTCTCAAATTGTCACACATTGTCACACATTGTCACACATTGTCGCACATTGTCGCACATTGTCGCAAATTGTCACACATTGTCGCACATTGTCACACATTGTCGCACATTGTCGCACATTGTCGCAAATTGTCACACATTGTCACACATTGTCACACATTGTCGCACATTGTCGCACATTGTCGCACATTGTCGCAAATTGTCACACATTGTCGCACATTGTGGCACATTGTCGCACATTGTGGCACATTGTCACACATTGTCGCACATTGTCGCACATTGTCACACATTGTTGCATGTTTTCACCAGCATTTAGGAAGGTTTAGCGGCACTGTGGCCTTACCTACCCTGCAAACTGCACAGCAAAAGGATCACGTGACAAGAAGTTGTAGTCCTGCTCAGCAAGCACATGTGAGAAGATGGTGACCCTGGATGATGGCTGAACAAAGATGGTGCTTTACTTCTGAAAGAAAGAATTACCCCCTGATTGGGGCTTTAAAAGACAACAACACTACAAGAGTTGGGTGAAATACTTGTGGGGAGAAAAGCAGATGAAGGCGTTGTTAATGGCGCCCCGCCGATTGACAGGAGGGGCAGATTGTAGCTCTGCTGTCAGATAGGAAAGCGTTTTCTGGATTTTTGAATTGAACACGTTGTCACCTAAAGGGTTAAACTGGGACTTTGACCCTCATCTGGTTTTGTAAAACGTTTTCACTATTCAATGATTTTGTTTCTGTTACAGATTTCCTCTTGGAGTAAATAGATTTCCCCATCAGAGATCGAGCCTGTTATATTGTTACTTCGTTGTATATTGGTGTGTATGAGTGTCCACAAATGGTTACATTGGTTACATAGTTACATAATAGGTGAGGCTGAAAAAAAGACACCAGTCCATCAAGTCCAACCTCTGTGTGTAATTATATGTCAGTATTACATTGTATATCATGTATGTTGTGTGATTATATGTCAGTATTACATTGTATATCATGTATGTTGTGTGATTATATGTCAGTGTTACATTGTATATCCTGTATGTTGTGTGATTATATGTCAGTATTACATTGTATATCATGTATGTTGTGTGATTATATGTCAGTGTTACATTGTATATCCTGTATGTTGTGTGATTATATGTCAGTATTACATTGTATATCATGTATGTTGTGTGATTATATGTCAGTATTACATTGTATATCATGTATGTTGTGTGATTATATGTCAGTATTACATTGTATATCATGTATGTTGTGTGATTATATGTCAGTATTACATTGTATATCATGTATGTTGTGTGATTATATGTCAGTATTACATTGTATATCCTGTATGTTGTGTGATTATATGTCAGTATTACATTGTATATCATGTATGTTGTGTGATTATATGTCAGTGTTACATTGTATATCATGTATGTTGTGTGATTATATGTCAGTGTTACATTGTATATCCTGTATGTTGTGTGATTATATGTCAGTGTTACATTGTATATCATGTATGTTGTGTGATTATATGTCAGTGTTACATTGTATATCGTGTATGTTGTGTGATTATATGTCAGTATTACATTGTATATCCTGTATGTTGTGTGATTATATGTCAGTGTTACATTGTATATCGTGTATGTTGTGTGATTATATGTCAGTATTACATTGTATATCCTGTATGTTGTGTGATTATATGTCAGTGTTACATTGTATATCGTGTATGTTGTGTGATTATATGTCAGTGTTACATTGTATATCATGTATGTTGTGTGATTATATGTCAGTATTACATTGTATATCCTGTATGTTGTGTGATTATATGTCAGTGTTACATTGTATATCGTGTATGTTGTGTGATTATATGTCAGTGTTACATTGTATATCATGTATGTTGTGTGATTATATGTCAGTATTACATTTTATATCATGTATGTTGTGTGATTATATGTCAGTATTACATTGTATATCATGTATGTTGTGTGATTATATGTCAGTGTTACATTGTATATCATGTATGTTGTGTGATTATATTTCAGTATTACATTGTATATCATGTATGTTGTGTGATTATATGTCAGTATTACATTTTATATCATGTATGTTGTGTGATTATATGTCAGTATTACATTTTATATCATGTATGTTGTGTGATTATATGTCAGTATTACATTGTATATCATGTATGTTGTGTGATTATATGTCAGTATTACATTGTATATCATGTATGTTGTGTGATTATATGTCAGTATTACATTGTATATCATGTATGTTGTGTGATTATATGTCAGTGTTACATTGTATATCATGTATGTTGTGGTCGTTCAGATGCTTATCTAATACTTTTTTGAAGCTATCGATGTTACATATCGCATAGCAGGAAGGAACATTCCCGCTCTTTATTTTGTGAGAGTGATTTTCATGCGATTCTGTGTGTCGCCCGTTAAAATGAATGGGCTGCCCTTGTTCTCGTGGACCAAATTTTGGTCCTGAGCCAGGCGCAGTTTTTACACGTGAGTTTCTCCGCAATTCTCACGTGACAATTGCAGCAAAATCTCACCATGTTGCCATTATTACTGGCGCATGTCGCGCATGTCGCGCATTTTGCTGCGACTGGCCCAACTGGTAGACAATTGCAATTGTGCAATTTGTTCCGAATTTCGTTTTTTAACAAATTTCGACAGATTCATTAATTTGGAAATATCCGAATTAACGAAAACCCTTTTAACGAATGTTTCCCGAATATTCTTAAATTCGAATGTTCGAAAGTCTGTAAATACGTAAATTCGTACATTCATAAATTAGTAAATTAGTAAATTCGGAAATCTGAAATAATAATTAACTAATAATAACTTAACTATTACTAACTATTAAATTATAGGGATTGGAATTTCCTTTCAAATTCGGCTGTTAGTGAACGTAACAAATACAAATTTATCCGAAGTTATGAATGCCGCATCTAAGTATGTTTAGCTGTGGCATTCGTTATTTCGGATAATTCGTAACTTCAGATAAATTCGCATTCATTCAGTTCACTAACAGCCACATTTTCTAATTTTTGGGTTTTTGCATTTCCAAATTTCCAAATTTTCTAATTTACAAATGTACGACTTTACAAATTTATGAATATACGAATCTTCTAATTTACAAATTTACTAATTGCGATCATAACGAATGACCTGAAAAAAAACAAAAAAACTAATGAAACGAAAACTGGGCCTTAGGCTTGATTCACACATCTGATTTTAACCACTTGAGCTCTGAAAGGCTCCCCCCCCCCGCCTACTGACCAGGCCATTCTATGCGGTACGGCACTGTGTCGCTTTAACTGACAATTGCGCTCTTCTGGGACGCTGTACCAAAAAAATTAATTTCTTTCCCACAAATAGAGATTTCCTTTGGTGGTATTTGATCACCTCTGTGGTTTTTATTTTTTGCTCTATAATAAAAAAAGAACAGCGATAATTAAAAAAAAAAAACAAAAAAACAATATTTTTTATTTTCTGCTATAATAAATATCCTCCAAAAATATATATAAAAACTATTTTTTTTTTATAAGTTTAGGCCGGTATGTATTCTACATATTTTTGGCAAAAAGAAAACGCAATAGGTATGAAGTGATTGGTCTACAAACTATGGGCTAGATTTAGGGTCTTTTATTTATTTTTTATTGTTTTTACTGGTAATGGCGGCTTTCTGCGATTTTTTGTGGGACTGCGACATTGCTACAGACAAATCTGACCCCAACTGACACTTTTTGGGGACCAGTGACATTATTAGTGATCAGTGCTATAAAACTGCACTGATCAATGTATAAATGACACTGGCAGGGAAGGGATTAACACTAGGGGGGCAATCAAAGGGTCAACTGTGTTCCCTCAGCGTGTTCTAACTGTGGGGGGGGGGGGCTCACTGGGACATGACAGAGATCGCTGTTCCTGATCACTGGGAGCAGCAGATCTCAATGTTGTCCCCTGTCAGAACGGGGATCCGCCTTGTTTAAGCAGGCAGATCTCCGTTCTGCCTCTCTGTACCGCGATCGCGGGTCGCCAGCGGACATCGAATCCGCCAGACCCGCGGGCGCGGTCCCGTTATATAACATGCATCGGACCAACGTACACCTACGGCGATTCACGCTATCCAGCTACCTTGCTGGATAGTATATTGTTGCTGGATAGTATATTGCCAGTATAACTGCAGGGTGTGGTCGGGAAGCGGTTAACTGGTAATTGCGCGGTCACGCAACACTCTACCCAAATGACATTTATATCTTTATATTTTTTTTTCACACAAATTGAGTTTTCTTTTGGTGTTTGATCACCTCCGGGGTTATTATTTTTTTATTCAATAAACAAAAAAAAGGCCCGAAAATTTTGAAAAATTTGAAATTTTGAGAAATTTCTGGTATAAAACATATCCAAAAAAAAAAAATCTAATGTCTTCATACATTTTGGCCAAGATGTATTCTTCTACATGTCTTTGGTAAAAAAAAAATCCCAATAAGTGTATATTGATTGGTTTGTGTGAAAGTTATAGCGTCCAAATCTATGGAATACTGGAATTAATGTTTAGGGCTGATTTACACCATAATAACGCACTCCATGTCCGTTCCAGGTACGTTTCTGCATGCGCGTTTTTGACGCGTTACAGTGTGGTTTTGGTGCATTTTTTAATGCGTTTACAGATGCATTCCAGGTGCTTTTTTTCATTTCCCCCCCCCCACTATACTAGGGTCCAGTGCGTTTTTGATGCGTTCCAGTGCATTCCAGTGCGTTTCAGTGTGTTTTTGATGCATTTTACTGCTTTTCAGTACAGTCCAGTGCAGGAAAAATGCAACATGTTCGGGCCGATTCACACCATAAAAACGCACTCCAGATCCGTTCCGGATACGTTTCTGCATGAGCCTTTTTGACACGATCCAGTGCATTTTTGGTGCATTTTTTTTCCCTGTTTCCGGATGCATTCCAGGTGCTTTTTTTTTCTTTTTTTTCCTGTTTTTTTCACTATACTAGGGTCCAGTGTGTATTTGATGCATTCCAGTGCGTTTCTGTGGTGCCAGGAAAGCAATTTTGCATGCAAACGTGAACAAATGTGAACACAGGCTAAATGTCTCAGTTACATTGATGGTCAGTGTAAATCTTCTCATTACATTGGGGGTTGGTGTAGAATCCTTTCATTCACACTAGTGGCCGGTGTGAAGGTCCCCCTTACATTGGTGGTCAGTGTAAATCTTCTCATTACATTGGAGCTTGGTGTAGAATGCTTTCATTGACACTAGTGGTCAGTGTGAAGGTCCCCCTTACATTGGTGGTCAGTGTAAATCTTCTCATTACATTGGAGCTTGGTGTAAAATCCTTTCATTGACACAAGTGGTCAGTGTGAAGGCCCCCCTTACATTGGTGGTCAGTGTAAATCTTCTCATTACATTGGTGCTTGGTGTAGAATGCTTTCATTGACACTAGTGGCCAGTGTGAAGGTCCCCCTTACATTGGTGGTCAGTGTAAATCTTCTCATTACATTGGGGCTTGGTGTAAAATCATTTCATTCACACTAGTGGACAGTGTGAAGGGCCCCCTTACATTAGTGGTCAGTGTAAATCCCTCCTTACATTGGTGGTTACTGTAAATGCTTCTATTACATTCGTGGTCAGTGTAAATCCCTATTTTATTGATGGCCAGCATTGAAACTCCTCTTTATATTGGTAGTCGGTAAAAAAAAAATCAGCATTGCCATTGATCACACCCTTCCTTCTACCCAGCACTGCTACTGATCCCAGGATTCCTAGGAGTGTTCTGTCTATTGATGGGTCCGCTCACCTCCTCAGTCCATAGTGTGCAGGCAGTGAGGAGATGATGTGCTGTAACCTCCTACAACCAATCATCGAACAGTATTACTGTACAGTAATCTCTATCAACCAATCAACAAGTAGAAGTCATGTGCTTTAACCTCTAGCAACTAATCAGTGAGCCGTAATGTGTGCTGTAACCTCTAGCAACCAGTCAGTAAGTGGTAATTTTACTCTATAACCTCTGGCAACCAATCGCAGTCGCTACCTGATCTGATTCAGTAAACAGATTTTGAGTCTAGCTGATATGTATTGTATGTCTCAGAGCAGGTGGAGAGCGAAATTGAATGCGGGGGGGGGGCAAGAAAGAAAATCCTTGCTCGGGGTCCAATCAATATTAAAGATGGCCCTGCTGAAGCCTGACAGCTGCACTTCCGTCAAGAACTCTGCTTCAACCAAGCCATGTGCCTGCTGAGCTCTGCAGCCTCACAGTGATCCTGTGGAGGTCTATATGGGTTTTTGACAAGCCTTGATCCACTTTTAAAGCGGGATTCCGCTCTTTTTTTATTTTTTTCTTACCTGTCTTACTGGTGGGCGAGTGCTACCTTCGATTGGCATCCACGTCCGGCATTTATTTGACCCCCGGCGCGACGAATCTTTTCCTCAGGATGACTTATAAAAACCTGCTCTGGCGTTTTCCATTTTAACTATGGGCGTCTGAAGCCCACAGGCATTTACTTCCTGGTATATGATGACGTCTGGCTCCCAGCATGCTCCGCTTCATCTTGCACATGCTCAGTGAGAGCAGTGACAAGGAAAGAAAAACTTTCATTGTCCCCCATGGATTCTTGGGAAATTTCCCAGGGACCATTGCGAGGACGATAGCCACGCCTACTCCCACGGGAGGACAACCCGGAAGTCAGCTGAAACATCAGAAATAAAAGGTAAGTAAATAATATTTTTTTTTTTCAGGGTTCGTTTAGGTAAGTATGCTATCTGTTGATTTTAATAACATGAACTTTCATTTTTAGGTACCAAACCACTTTAACTAGTGAGTGCATTTTTATTGTCTTTTTAATAAATCGCTACACCTAGCTGGAGGCGCCCTCTTGTGTTTGTTTGTTTTTTAGATGTGAGTGCCTGCTTCCTGAGGGTCATCTGTGGCCTCACAAGAGATCTGCAAGTCTACAAATATTTTGGTGGCCTTACAGTGGATGTAAACCCTCCCAGGGCTGGTGCTACCACTAGGCAAACTAGGCAGCCGTCTTGGGCACACTGCTGCCTAGGGCGCCTGGCCACTGGTGTTCCTACGCTCTTCTCTCAGCAGCAAGCAACTAAGTCTCAGCATCAGCAGGCAGCAGCCGCTCCGTTCGCACAAAGTGTCATAGGCGCAGGGGCGGCGGAGGAATGTGTCTGTATCCTGACTCCTGAATGAATGGAAGCAAGCAAACATTCATTGATGGGGGCTGGTGGGCTGCATTTGATGGGCTCCTGGTGGGCTGCATTTGATGGGCTCCTGGTGGACTGCATTTGATGGGCTCCTGGTGGGCTGCATTTGATGGGCTCCTGGTGGGCTGCATTTGATGGGCTCCTGGTGGGCTGCATTTGATGGGCTCCTGGTGGGCTGCATTTGATGGGTTCCTGGTGGGCTGCATTTGATGGGCTCCTGGTGGGCTGCATTTGATGGGCTCCTGGTGGGCTGCATTTGATGGGCTCCTGGTGGGCTGCATTTGATGGGCGCTGGTAAGCTGCATTTGATGGGCTCCTGGTGAGCTGCATGTGATGGGCTCCTGGTGGGCTGCATTTGATGGGCTCCTGGTTGGCTGCATTTGATGGGCTCCTGGTGGGCTGCATTTGATGGGCTCCTGGTGAGCTGCATTTGATGGGCTCCTGGTGGGCTGCATTTGATGGGCTCCTGGTGAGCTGCATTTGATGGGCTCCTGGTGGGCTGCATTTGATGGGCTCCTGGTGGGCTGCATTTGATGGGCTCCTGGTGGGCTGCATTTGATGGGCTCCTGGTGGGCTGCATTTGATGGGTTCCTGGTGGGCTGCATTTGATGGGCTCCTGGTGGGCTGCATTTGATGGGCTCCTGGTGGGCTGCATTTGATGGGCGCTGGTGGGCTGCATTTGATGGGCGCTGGTGGGCTGCATTTGATGGGCTCCTGGTGGGCTGCATTTGATGGGCTCCTGGTGGGCTGCATTTGATGGGTTCCTGGTGAGCTGCATTTGATGGGTTCCCGGTGAGCTGCATTTGATGGGCGCTGGTGGGCTGCATTTGATGGGTTCCTGGTGGGCTGCATTTGATGGGTTCCCGGTGAGCTGCATTTGATGGGCGCTGGTGGGCTGCATTTGATGGGTTCCCGGTGAGCTGCATTTGATGGGCGCTGGTGGGCTGCATTTGATGGGTTCCTGGTGGGCTGCATTTGATGGGTTCCTGGTGGGCTGCATTTGATGGGCTCCTGGTGGGCTGCATTTGATGGGCACTGGTGGGCTGCATTTGATGGGCTCCTGGTGGGCTGCATTTGATGGGCTCCTGGTGGGCTGCATTTGATGGGCTCCTGGTGGGCTGCATTTGATGGGCACTGGTGGGCTGCATTTGATGGGCACTGGTGGGCTGCATTTGATGGGCTCCTGGTGGGCTGCATTTGATGGGCTCCTGGTGGGCTGCATTTGATGGGCTCCTGGTGAGCTGCATTTGATGGGTTCCTGGTGGGCTGCATTTGATGGGCTCCTGGTGGGCTGCATTTGATGGGCGCTGGTGGGCTGCATTTGATGGGCTCCTGGTGGGCTGCATTTGATGGGCTCCTGGTGGGCTGCATTTGATGGGCGCTGGTGGGCTGCATTTGATGGGCTCCTGGTGGGCTGCATTTGATGGGCTCCTGGTGGGCTGCAGATATACATCTGTTCAAAGGGCTAAATTTATAAAGCTTGTCTGAGAGTTCAGAAAGAAGGGGACAGGGAGCTGAAATTACACACTACAGAGCTCAGTAAGGAGAGGTAATTGGAGGGAAGAGACAACCCCAACCCCCCCCCCCCCCCCCCCATGTCCATCACAGGCTCAGCCCTGGAGCTCCCTCCCCTGGCACCTTTTATCTCTTGATATCAGGAAACTTGTCAGATAGCAGAGGAAGGAGGTGTTGTGCCATATAGTGTCCGGCCATCATATAGCGACCGCCCCGTACTGCGCATGCGCAGTACGGGGCGGACGAAGCTTCGGAAAATCTCCGAAGTTGAACGGCGCCTGCGCCGTGAGTGGAGGTGGTGGCCCCACCATCCAAGCGGACATAGGGTTGTGAATATTAGAGGGCCCCTCGCTTTGCTCGCCACGCTTCGGGCTCTTTTTTATTCCTACTCTATGTCCACTTGGATGGTGGGGATAGAACCTGGACTCACGGCGCAGGCGCCGTTCATCCTCTGCAATTTTCGGAATCTGTGTAGCTGTGTACTGCGCATGCGCAGTACACAGCGGACACTATCGGATGGGGGACCTTATATGACAAGACAGGGGCAGCAGACAGAAATGACACTTAGTGCTATGGACTGATACAAGCACACACTATAGAGGGATAAGCTTTGTTCAGATTTCATGTCTGAGGCTTACAAAAATGCTTTAAGTGGATCTGTATGACCCTGGGGATATCATCATCATCCTTAACTGATATTACTTGGGGGAGGGGGGGGTGTCACTGGCTTGAAACAAAAACATGTTCATATCAGGAATTCTGAGTGCAGGGAGTGAAGCCAAGGATCGGGATGACGGCTCCAGCACAGTCCCATCCTGACCACTTCAGGGGGTTGGGGATTTGTTATATTTGTAATCACTTAATGACACCAGCGCAGACTGCGGCTTCATTACAACATACGCTGCCATCAGGGCCGTCTTTAATATTGATTGGACAATGGGCAAAAACATTTTTGGGCCCTGATTAGTTGTCAGAGGTTACAACATATTATTACTGCTCACTGACTGGCTGCTAGAGGTTACAGCACATGGCTTCTGCTTGTTGATTGGTTGCTAGAGATTACTGTACATCAATACTGCTCACAGATTGGTTGCTAGATGTTACTAGACATCCTTACCACTCACTAATTGGTTGCTAAAGGTTACTGCACATTATTACTGCTCACTGGTTGCTAAAGGTTACTGCACATTATTACTGCTCACTGGTTGCTAGAGGTTAGTGCACATCATTACTGCTCACTGGTTGCTAGAGGTTTCTGCACATCATTACTGCTCACTGGTTGCTAGAGGTTACTGCACATTATTACTGCTCACTGGTTGCTAGAGTTTAGTGCACATCATTACTGCTCACTGGTTGCTAGAGGTTAGTGCACATCATTACTGCTCACTGGTTGCTAGAGTTTAGTGCACATCATTACTGCTCACTGGTTGCTAGAGGTTAGTGCACATCATTACTGCTCACTGGTTGCTAGAGTTTACTGCACATCATTACTGCTCACTGGTTGCTAGAGGTTAGTGCACATCATTACTGCTCACTGGTTGCTAGAGGTTTCTGCACATCATTACTGCTCACTGGTTGCTAGAGGTTACTGCACATTATTACTGCTCACTGGTTGCTAGAGTTTAGTGCACATCATTACTGCTCACTGGTTGCTAGAGGTTAGTGCCCATCATTACTGCTCACTGGTTGCTAGAGTTTAGTGCACATCATTACTGCTCACTGGTTGCTAGAGGTTAGTGCACATCATTACTGCTCACTGGTTGCTAGAGTTTACTGCACATCATTACTGCTCACTGGTTGCTAGAGTTTAGTGCACATCATTACTGCTCACTGGTTGCTAGAGGTTAGTGCACATCATTACTGCTCACTGGTTGCTAGAGGTTACTGCAATCATTACTGCTCACTGGTTGCTAGAGGTTAGTGCACATCATTACTGCTCACTGGTTGCTAGAGTTTACTGCACATCATTACTGCTCACTGGTTGCTAGAGTTTACTGCACATCATTACTGCTCACTAGTTGCTAGAGTTTAGTGCACATCATTACTGCTCACTGGTTGCTAGAGGTTAGTGCACATCATTACTGCTCACTGGTTGCTAGAGGTTACTGCACATCATTACTGCTCACTGGTTGCTAGAGGTTAGTGCACATCATTACTGCTCACAGACTGGTTACAGCACATCATCTCCTCACTGCCTGCACACCATGGACTGGGGAGGTGAGGGGACCCATCAATAGACAGAAAACACCTAGGGATCCTAGGACTCCTGGGATCAGTGGCGGTGGTGGTGGTGGTGGTGGTGGGGGGGCGTAATTAGGAGGCATTACACTGGTACACAGTGGCAAATTCTGAATCATGCAGAGCAAAGCTGGAAATCTTTGGCAAGTATGTAGTGGGGGGGGACCCCAATAGGGCAGCATTAACAACAGCAATTCACACTGAGATATTGGGACACAGCACAGGACTAAATCTTCAAGGGACAAGTAGATGCGTTCTGCTGGTGACCTGCTCCCGCTGTGATTGGATGCAGTGGGAGGCAATCAGTGGGTTTCCGGAGGACCCCATGTCCACTAGGAAACCCGCCGATCGTTCCCGAGAGAGGCAGAAGGGCGGTCTATGACAAGAAAAGACAGAGATCCTGTGTTTCTGCTAAGCAGGAGCACGGATCTCTTTCTTCCCACAGTTAAAGCACCTCCCCCATACAGTTAGCAATCACTCCCTAGGCCAGTGACAGCGAACCTCGGCACCCCGGATGTTTTGCAACGACATTTCCCATGATGCTCCACTACACTGCAGAGTGCAGGAACATCATGGGAAAATGTAGTTCCAAATCATCTGGGGTCCCAAGGTTCGCCATCACTGCCCTAGGCACACATTTAAACCTTTGATCACCCCCGATGTTAACCCCTTTCCCAGCCAGTGTCATTAGTACAGTGACAGTGCATATTTTTTTTCCTTTAGCACTGATCACCCCTGTATTAGTGTCACTGGTCCCCTAAAATAGTGTCAAAAGTGTCACTTAATTTCCAATTTGTCCGCTGCAATTTCACAGCCCCGCTATAAGTCGCTGATCGCCACCATTTCTAGTAAAAAAAATTAAAAATTCCGTAAACATAGCTCATAGATTGTAGACGCTATAACGTTTACGCAGAGCAATCAATATACGCTTATTGGGATTTTTTATTTTAGCAAAAACGTAGCGGAATACATATTGGCCTAAATTGATAAAGAAATTCGATTTTTTTACATTTTTTCATTGGATAAGTTTTATTAACAGAAAGTAAAAAATATTGTTCTTTTTTCAAAATTGTCAATGTTTTTTTTTTTTTTGTTTATAGCGCAAAAGAGGTGATCAAATACCACCAAAAGAAAGCGCTATTTGTGGGGGAAAAAAAAAAAGGACATCAATTTTACTTGTGTACATCGTCGCACGACCGCGCAATTGTCAGTTAAAGTAACGCAGTGCCACAGACACCAAAAAAATGGCCTGGTCACGAAGGGGGGTAAATCTTCAGGAGCTGAAGTGGTTAGTTCGAAATTCATTCATTTTTTAAAAAAAAAACGATTTCTCACATGCCCGATCACACAAATTCGATGGGCGCAAAAAATAAATAAATCAGTGGTTGCTGCAGCTCCACCAACGGTGCGATATTCTAATGAAAAATTCAGTTTCATTTATGGCACGTGCCGGAAATCTAACACTCCCATTGGCTGTGCTCTCAACCAAACTGTCAAACCATCCAATGGCTGGTGTCACAAGCGATCACATGTGCAGCATCGTGCCAGTTGTAGAATAAACAGAGCCAAAGATGGCTGAAAATTAGAGGGGGAGGGGGGGTTTACTTACACTTTAATTATGACTTTCAAAAGAAAAGTCGTTCCCAAATCGGGGGAGGGGGGTTTACTTACACTTTAATTATGATTTTCAAAAGAAAAGTCGTTCCCAAATCGGGGGGGGGGGGGGGTTTACTTACACTTTAATTATGATTTTCAAGAGAAAAGTCGTTCCCAAATCGGGGGGGGGGGGGTTTACTTACACTTTAATTATGATTTTCAAAAGAAAAGTCGTTCAAAAATCGGGGGGGGGGGGGGATGGGTTACTTACACTTTAATTATGATTTTCAAAAGAAAAGTCGTTCCCAAATCGGGGGGGAGGGGGGGTTTACTTACACTTTAATTATGATTTTCAAGAGAAAAGTCGTTCCCAAATCGGGGGGGGGGGGGTTTACTTACACTTTAATTATGATTTTCAAAAGAAAAGTCGTTCAAAAATCGGGGGGGGGGGGGGGGATGGGTTACTTACACTTTAATTATGATTTTCAAAAGAAAAGTCGTTCCCAAATCGGGGGGGAGGGGGGGTTTACTTACACTTTAATTATGATTTTCAAAAGAAAAGTCGTTCCCAAATCGGGGGGGGGGGGGGTTTACTTACACTTTAATTATGATTTTCAAAAGAAAAGTCGTTCAAAAATCGGGGGGGGGGGGGGGGATGGGTTACTTACACTTTAATTATGATTTTCAAAAGAAAAGTCGTTCCCAAATCGGGGGGGGGGGGGGTTTACTTACACTTTAATTATGATTTTCAAAAGAAAAGTCGTTCCCAAATCGGGGGGGAGGGGGGGTTTACTTACACTTTAATTATGATTTTCAAAAGAAAAGTCGTTCAAAAATCGGGGGGGGGGGGGGGGTTACTTACACTTTAATTATGATTTTCAAAAGAAAAGTCGTTCAAATATGGGGGGGGGGTTTACTTACACTTTAATTATGATTTTCAAAAGAAAAGTCGTTCAAAAATCGGGGGGGGGGGGGATGGGTTACTTACACTTTAATTATGATTTTCAAAAGAAAAGTCGTTCCCAAATCGGGGGGGGGGGGGGTTTACTTACACTTTAATTATGATTTTCAAAAGAAAAGTCGTTCCCAAATCGGGGGGGGGGGGGTTTACTTACACTTTAATTATGACTTTCAAAAGAAAAGTCGTTCAAAAATCGGGGGGGGGGGGGGGGGGTTACTTACACTTTAATTATGATTTTCAAAAGAAAAGTCGTTCAAATATGGGGGGGGGGGTTTACTTACACTTTAATTATGATTTTCAAAAGAAAAGTCGTTCAAAAATCGGGGGGGGGGGGGGGGTTTACTTACACTTTAGTTATGATTTTCAAAAGAAAAGTCGTTCAAAAATCGGGGGGGGGGGGTTTACTTACACTTTAATTATGATTTTCAAAAGAAAAGTCGTTCAAAAATCGGGGGGGGGGGGGGGGGTTTACTTACACTTTAATTATGATTTTCAAAAGAAAAGTCGTTCCCAAATCGGGGGGGGGGGGGGGTTTACTTACACTTTAATTATGATTTTCAAAAGAAAAGTCGTTCCCAAATCGGGGGGGGGGGGGTTTACTTACACTTTAATTATGACTTTCAAAAGAAAAGTCGTTCAAAAATCGGGGGGGGGGGGGGTTACTTACACTTTAATTATGATTTTCAAAAGAAAAGTCGTTCAAATATGGGGGGGGGGTTTACTTACACTTTAATTATGATTTTCAAAAGAAAAGTCGTTCAAAAATCGGGGGGGGGGGGGGGGTTTACTTACACTTTAGTTATGATTTTCAAAAGAAAAGTCGTTCAAAAATCGGGGGGGGGGGGGTTTACTTACACTTTAATTATGATTTTCAAAAGAAAAGTCGTTCAAAAATCGGGGGGGGGGGGGGGGGGGTTTACTTACACTTTAATTATGATTTTCAAAAGAAAAGTCGTTCCCAAATCGGGGGGGAGGGGGGGTTTACTTACACTTTAATTATGATTTTCAAAAGAAAAGTCGTTCCCAAATCGGGGGGGGGGGGGGGTTTACTTACACTTTAATTATGACTTTCAAAAGAAAAGTCGTTCAAAAATCGGGGGGGGGGGGGGGGGGGTTGTTACTTACACTTTAATTATGATTTTCAAAAAAAAGAAAAGTCGTTCAAATATGGGGGGGGGGGTTTACTTACACTTTAATTATGATTTTCAAAAGAAAAGTCGTTCAAAAATCGGGGGGGGGGGGGGGGTTACTTACACTTTAGTTATGATTTTCAAAAGAAAAGTCGTTCAAAAATCGGGGGGGGGGGGGTTTACTTACACTTTAATTATGATTTTCAAAAGAAAAGTCGTTCCCAAATCGGGGGGGAGGGGGGGTTTACTTACACTTTAATTATGATTTTCAAAAGAAAAGTCGTTCCCAAATCGGGGGGGGGGGGGGGTTTACTTACACTTTAATTATGACTTTCAAAAGAAAAGTCGTTCAAAAATCGGGGGGGGGGGGGGGGGGTTGTTACTTACACTTTAATTATGATTTTCAAAAAAAAGAAAAGTCGTTCAAATATGGGGGGGGGGTTTACTTACACTTTAATTATGATTTTCAAAAGAAAAGTCGTTCAAAAATCGGGGGGGGGGGGGGGGGGGGTTACTTACACTTTAGTTATGATTTTCAAAAGAAAAGTCGTTCAAAAATCGGGGGGGGGGGGGGGGGTTTACTTACACTTTAATTATGATTTTCAAAAGAAAAGTCGTTCAAAAATCGGGGGGGGGGGGGTTTACTTACACTTTAATTATGATTTTCAAAAGAAAAGTCGTTCCCAAATCGGGGGGGGGGGGGGGGTTTACTTACACTTTAATTATGACTTTCAAAAGAAAAGTCGTTCAAAAATCGGGGGGGGGGGGGGGTTACTTACACTTTAATTATGATTTTCAAAAAAAAGAAAAGTCGTTCAAATATGGGGGGGGGGTTTACTTACACTTTAATTATGATTTTCAAAAGAAAAGTCGTTCAAAAATCGGGGGGGGGGGGGGGGGTTTACTTACACTTTAGTTATGATTTTCAAAAGAAAAGTCGTTCCCAAATCGGGGGGGGGGGGGGGGGTTTACTTACACTTTAATTATGATTTTCAAAAGAAAAGTCGTTCCCGATTCGACCCGTGTATGGCCCGGCTATAGACTGGATTTCGATTGGATTCAATCAAATGGAGTTGATCAGCCGGGGCAGAAAATGATCGATGGTGTTCCATTGATCGGCAGGACGGAGATACTTTGTTGACGGACATCCTCAGATTTATCAGATGAGATAACATGGTGGAAAGAGAGAGAGAGACGCGATCGACAAGTTTACGATTGTATCTTTAACCGTTGATTAAAATCCGCTCCTTCATGTCACCTATTGATCAAATAGGTTGTTGACTATAGATTGATTATCCCTATTTGAAGGGATCGATCGGACGAAAAAAATAAAATAATAATAATTGATGATCTATCAAAGCGGCAATTGGCCACCATTAGGCTAAGCAGAGAAGATCGAGGAATACAATTGGTAGTTCAGATGTCTCAGTCCAGCAGATATAATAATACATTACCGCCAATTCTAAGCTCCTCCCACCACCAGGCCGCCATATACAATTTTTTTTTTTTTCTTTTTGGTTAATGACTCCGGCCTCACTGTTTGTAAATATTGCAATTTGGGTTGGCGAGGCGCGAAGGTGTCGGAGAGGCGCGAGGTGTCGGAGAGGCGCGAGGTGTCGGAGAGGCGCGAGGTGTCAGCGCGGCAGCGGGGGACCTGCCATAACCTCGGATGACAGCTGCCATGGATCCGGGTCACTAACTCATGTCAAGCTGCAGGTCAACGCGTTAACCCACTAATTCATTTCCCCGCATCTCCAATACATAGCTAATAGAATCAATTTCACATCCTTAACCAGTTCCCCTCCGCGGGGACGGCGGGGGGGGGCTCCGAACTACAGATGGTTCCCTGGTGGGGAAAGGGTCAATGTAAATTGGCTGTCACGCTCCGGCGCCCTGCGGAGTGCCTCCAGCCTGAAGCTCAGCTGTGCTCCAGCATTCAGGATGGGGATGAGTAAAGGGGGGTGGGGGGGGGGGGGGGGGCTCCACACAAAGGTAATCAATACAAGATCTCTTGGAAATGACAAAAGAGCTCAGGAGACGGAGGAGGGTAAATCTGGAAGTGAAGAGTTCCATTGCCTTATATTAATATATCTGCAGAAACACAAAAAATGTTTCTACAGGAACGCCGAGAGATATACGGCTGCGACGGCAACACCGGGATGGGTGAGCCTACCGACGGGGATAGAGGGGAAAACATCCCCCAGGAGTGTCGCTGCTTACAGACCTCTTCTACTTCTATCCCTCAAGTAGAAAAAGCTAAAGCCCAACTCCAACCAAAACTATTATTGTCAGGTTTGCATAGCCCATCAATGCTACACAGGTACCCCCCCCCCCCCCACCTCATTTCTTGTTGACCTGGAAAGGAAGTGAAAGGAATTCTCCCACATGGGCAGATACGGTAATAAGACTCCGCCCCCACTGCTTCCGATTTCCCCTCACTTCCTGTTCTGAACTATGTCCTTCAAAGAAAAAGAGCAGAAAAAAGGGTTAGTTATGGTTACAGGGGTAGAGGGTTAGTGTTCAGTTTAGTTGGCTAAAATTAAGGGTAGGGGGTTGGAGTTATGGTTACAACAGTAGAGGGCTGGGGTTACAGTTACAAGTGCAGAGGGTTGGAATTACGGTTAAGATTAGAGACAAGGGTAGAGGGTTGGAGTTATGGTTAGAGGTAGAGGGTTCGGAGTTATATATGGTTACAGGAGTAGAAGATTCAAGTTCGGTTTAGTGGGTTAGATTTATAGTTACAGGGTTAAAGGTGAAGGCAGTGAATTGGAGTTATGGTTATGAATAGGGGTAGATATGGTTACAGGGTTAGAAGGGTAGCAGGTTTGAGTTATGGTTCCAGGGGTAGAGATGGGGGTAAAGGGTTAGAGTTATGGTTACTGGTTGGAGTAGAGAGGGTCAGAGTTATGGTTACAGGTGAGGTAGAGGATTGGAGTTATGGTTACAAGTAGGGTTATGGTTCCAGGTAGGGGTAGGGAGTTGGAGTTATGGTTCCAGGTATGGGTAGGAGGTTGGAGTTATGGTTACAGGTAGGGGTAGAAGGTCGGAGGTATGGTTACAGGTAGGGGTAGTGGGTCAGAGTTATGGTTACAAGTAGGGTTATGGTTACAGGTAGGGGTAGGGGGTTGGAGTTGTGGTTACAGGTAGGGGTAGAGGTTCAGAGGTATGGCTACAAGTAGGGGGTTGGAGTTATGGTTACAGGTAGGGTTATGATTACAGGTAGGGGATTGGAGTTATGGTTACAGGTAGGGGTAGAGGGTCGGAGGTATAGTTACAGGTAGGGGGTTGGAGTTATGGTTACAGGTAGGGGGGTCGCAGTTATGGTTACAGGTAGGGGTAGGAGTTATGGTTACAGGTACAGGTAGGGGGTTGGAGTTATGCTTACAGGTAGGGGTAGAGGGCTGGAGTTATGGTTACAGGTAGGGTTATGATTACAGGTAGGGGATTGGAGTTATGGTTACAGGTACAGGTAGGGGGTTGGAGTTATGCTTACAGGTAGGGGTAGGTGGTTGGAGGTATGGTTACAGGTAGGGGGTCAGAGTTATGGTTACAGGTAGGGGTAGAGGGTCGGAGGTATGGTTACAAATAGGGGTAGGGGTTTGAAGTTATGGTTACAGGTAGAGGGTCGGAGTTATGGTTACAGGTAGGGGGTTGGAGTTATGGTTACAGGTAGGGGTAGAGGGCTGGAGTTATGGTTACAGGTAGGGGGTTGGAGTTATGGTTACAGGTAGGGGTAAAGGGCTGGAGTTATGGTTACAGGTAGGGGATTGGAGTTATGGTTACAGGTAGGGGTAGAGGGCTGGAGTTATGGTTACAGGTAGGGGATTGGAGTTATGGTTACAGGTAGGGGTAGAGGGTCGGGGGTATAGTTACAGGTAGGGGGTTGGAGTTATGGTTAAAGGTAGAGGGTCGCAGTTATGGTTACAGGTAGGGGTAGGAGTTATGGTTACAGGTAGGGTTATGGTTACAGGTAGGGGGTTGGAGTTATGGTTACAGGTAGGGTTATGGTTACAGGTACAGGTAGGGGGTTGGAGTTATGGTTACAGGTAGAGAGTCGGAGTTATGGTTACAGGTAGGGGGTTGGAGTTATGGTTACAGGTAGGGTTATGGTTACAGGTACAGGTAGGGGGTTGGAGTTATGGTTACAGGTAGAGTGTCGGAGTTATGGTTACAGGTAGAGAGTCGGAGTTATGGTTACAGGTAGGGGGTTGGAGTTATGGTTACAGGTAGGGGTAGAGGGTCAGAGGTATGGTTACAGGTAGGGGGTTGGAGTTATGGCTACAAGTAGGGGTAGGGGGTTGGAGTTATGGTTATAGGTAGGGGTAGGGGTTGGAATTATGGTTACAGGTAGGGGTAGAGGGTTGAAGTTATGGTTACAGGTAGGGGTAGGTGTCGGAGGTATGGTTACAGGTAGGGGTAGAGGGTTGGAGGTATGGTTACAAGTAGGGGTAGAGGGTTGAAGTTATAGCTACAGGTAGAGGGTCACAGTTATGGTTACAGGTAGGGGTAGGGGGTTGGAGGAATGGTTACAGGTAGGGGGTCAGAATTATGGTTACAGGTAGGGGTAGGGGGTTGGAATTATGGTTACAGGTAGGGGTAGGGGGTTGGAATTATGGTTACAAGTAGGGGTAGAGGGTCAGAGTTATGGTTACAGGTAGGGGGTTGGAGTTATGGTTACAGGTAGGGGGGTGGAGTTATGGTTACAGGTAGGGGTAGGGGGGTGGAGTTATGGTTACAGGTAGGGGTAGGGGGGTGGAGTTATGGTTATAGGTAGGGGTAGGGGTTGGAATTATGGTTACAGGTAGGGGTAGAGGGTTGAAGTTATGGTTACAGGTAGGGGTAGGTGTCGGAGGTATGGTTACAGGTAGGGGTAGAGGGTTGGAGGTATGGTTACAAGTAGGGGTAGAGGGTTGAAGTTATAGCTACAGGTAGAGGGTCACAGTTATGGTTACAGGTAGGGGTAGGGGGTTGGAGGAATGGTTACAGGTAGGGGGTCAGAATTATGGTTACAGGTAGGGGTAGGGGGTTGGAATTATGGTTACAGGTAGGGGTAGGGGGTTGGAATTATGGTTACAAGTAGGGGTAGAGGGTCAGAGTTATGGTTACAGGTAGGGGGTTGGAGTTATGGTTACAGGTAGGGGGGTGGAGTTATGGTTACAGGTAGGGGTAGGGGGGTGGAGTTATGGTTACAGGTAGGGGGTCAGAATTATGGTTACAGGTAGGGGGGTGGAGTTATGGTTACAGGTAGGGGGTGGAGTTATGGTTACAGGTAGGGGGGTGGAGTTATGGTTACAGGTAGGGGTAGGGGGGTGGAGTTATGGTTACAGGTAGGGGTAGGGGGGTGGAGTTATGGTTACAGGTAGGGGTAGGGGGTGGAGTTATGGTTACAGGTAGGGGTAGGGGGGTGGAGTTATGGTTACAGGTAGGGGTAGGGGGTGGAGTTATGGTTACAGGTAGGGGTAGGGGGGTGGAGTTATGGTTACAGGTAGGGGTAGGGGGGTGGAGTTATGGTTACAGGTAGGGGCCGGATTTATGAATACAAGTAAAGGAAGAAGGTCCAAGTATTCCTGACTGAAGACTAAAGTGGATCCCACAACTGCTATACAGAGAGCTCAGTGTTGGCTGTCAGGGTGACGTGGATCTAATGGATCTGCTTTCCAAGAACCCTCAGAGGCAAAGCTGTAAATAAGAATCTGAGTTTTTTTGTGGTCAGTGAGCGGCTGTAACACCCCCCGAACATTTCAGGCGGAAGATCTGTGGACAGCTCAGCACAGGATTGGTAGTTGGTGATATGGTACTTATTGGAGGTCTTTGCCAGACTTACAAAATGAGAGGGGCTCATCCTCCATCCAACAAGCCAGTCCAGGCAAAATGAAACCTCCAACACTAAAATTCAACACGGCCAACTTTATTGATCTGGACCCTGGCCAACACATCCACTTCTGACTGGTTACACCCGCAGGATTGTGCTGAACCACTTAAGCCCCCGGACCAATTTGCAGCCAAAGGACCAAGCCCCTTTTTGCGATTCGGCACTGCGACGCTTTGACTGACAATTGCGCGGTCGTGGCGACGTGACTCCCAAACAAAATTGGCGTCCTTTTTTCCCCACAGCCGTATAGCACCGTGTCACTGCTGCGCCTGGGAGACGGCTGCTCCATGCAAATGCGTTGTTGCCAGATCACATCCACATACACAATCATCCCACAGATCACATACAGCTGAAAAAATGCAAATAAATATTTCCTGGGATTGTCAGACTTTGTACTTACTACATTTTCCTGTTAAATGTGGACAGCTATTTAACCACTTCAATACCGGGGGGCACTTTCGCCCCCTTCCTTCCCAGCCCAATTTTCAGCTTTCATCGCTCTAGCGCTTTCAGTGACAATTGCGCGGTCATGCTACACTGTACCCAAATGAAATTGTTATCATTTTGTTCGCACAAATAGAGCTTTATTTTGGTGGTATTTATTCACGACTCCGTTTTTTATTTTTTGCGATATAAGCGCAAAAAAAGCGGAAATTTGGAAAAAAAACTATATTTTCTTTTTTCTATTTGAAAAGAAATCCAATAAAATCAAATTTTGTCATAAATTTAAGCCAAAATGTATTCTGCTACATGTTTTTGGTAAAAAAAATTCCGTTAAGTGTATAATAATTGGTTTGTGTGATCACGGACATATGTACGCAAATGATCATGTACATATGTGTGCAGGTGATCACGTACATATGTGTGCAGATAATCATTGGGACATGGGATTTTAGTGGGACATATGTGGGGGACATGTTTTTATTATTAGGGACATGTGTTTTTATTATTTGGGGACATGTATGTTTTGGGGACATGTGTGTTTTGGGGACATATGTAGGGACTGTGTTTGTACTGTGTGGTGTGTTGTGTGTTGACACTAGACTGATGATCAGTGAGTAAAAAGCTGTAAAAAACAGCTCATACTCACTGATCATCAGCCGGCTGCAGCGATCTGCTCTCCTCTCCTCAGCGATGACTTCCGTGTGAGGAGAGGAGAGCCGATTGCCTAGCAACTGGCTGTTTGTTTACATCACATGACGGCCGTGATTGGACACGGCCGTCATGTGATCAGGAGGGCCAATCACAGAGCCCTCCTGCCGATCTGAGATGTGCCGTGTCCGGGGTGACACGAGCACATCAGGATCGCGCCGCTGCGCGGGCACGCGCACGCGCGGTCCCGCTACTTCTGAAGGACGTTCCTGAACGTCCTATCAGGAGTAGACGGCTCCCACCCGGCCGTATATATGCATTGGCCGGGTGGGAAGTGGTTAAAAAAAACAAACTAACAAAATAGCAGCTAGCATAATATTGTTGGCAACAATTAACCATAATATGTGAGTGTCTAGCGGCTGTATTTCCGGTCATCCGGAACGCAGCTAATATCCGTTTTTGCATAAGCCAAACCTATATAAATTTGCCATATCGTACATTTAAGCCACACCCCATGACGACGTCATCTGATGACAAAACATGCAGGGAGGAGCTGGAACGTGACGAGAATACAAGCTGAGACGCAGCCGCCATCTTGTTGGTTGGAAACGCCGGTCATTTTCCACATGCGTGTTCTACCAGGAGAATGTGCGTTTTACTCTTCGGTTTTAATAAATCTTTATCTGGGATGCCTGCGCAATGAAGATTCTTTTATTCTTTTTTTTTTTTCTTTTTTTAGACTATCATTGTGGTGGAAGCTCCTTGGCATACGTGTGGACTGTTGGTGACTTACGTATGTGAATCGGCATCCGTTATCTGTTGCCAAGTCTAATGTTGTTGAGGAGGAAGTGATATTCTGGGAGCTGTGGACTGCTGAGACCACCATGAGATGTTACCTACCCCTTTAATATCTTTTCCTTAGGGTAAGAGTCAGTGTGATTGGGTGTTGGTGACAGCTTCCATCCAGCATCACAACAGCTCAAGAACATCACTTTGAATGCCTATGAATATATTATCATTATGAAGATTATTTAGTAGAGAGCTGCACCCTTACTACATACAGTATCTCACAAAAGTAAGTACACCCCTCGGTCACATTTGTGTAAATCTTTTCTTCTCTTTTTTCATGTGACAACACTGAAGAAATGACACTTGTCTACAATGTAAAGTAGTGAGTGTACAGCTTGTATAACAGTGTAAATTTCCTGTCCCCTCAAAATAACTCAACACACAGCCATTAATGTCTAAACCGCTGGCAACAAAAGTCAGTACACCCCCTAAGTGAAAATGTCCAGATTGGGCCCAAAGTGTGAATATTTTGTGTGGCCGCCCTTATTTTCCAGCACTGCCTTAACCCTCTTGGGCATGGAGGTCACCAGAGCTTCACAGGTTGTCACCGGAGTCCTCTTCCCCTCCCCCATGATGACATCACAGAGCTGGTGGATGTTGGAGACCTTCCCCTCCTCCACCTTCCGTTTGAGGATGTCCCACAGATGATCAATAGGGTTTAGGTCTGGAGACATGCTTGGCCAGTCCATCACCTTTACCCTCGGACCGGTATGCTTTCTTTTTTTGCCCCTGATTCAGACCTCCTCAGGTAGGGGGTGGTGTGGAGGAAGAGGCCACAAGGAGAACGGTGACGTCATCGGTCGATATTCTCTCACAGACAGAGTCAAAGAGTTTTGGGGGCTCTATGAACATTCCGCATACAAATGGTTCACAGCGGAAATTTTTTTTTTTTTTTTTTAAAAGCCCAATGGCGGTGGGGCTCTCCTGGAGGAAGTAGATATTATGGTAATGGCCTCCATAACAAGTAACTTTACAAGTTCAGGAAAGTAAAAACGCTTTGTGTGTGATCTCCGACCCTGGATCTCTTCCACACACCAAAAGCGCCACAAAACAATAAAAAAAAAAGGTCTTTTTTTGGAAACTGGAGCTGGCGGCAGCAGGAAAATATTACAGTAATTGTTGGAAACGGGCAGCCAACTCCGAACACTTGCAGAGCCTGCAGCCATTCCACACCCAACTGCCATGATCTGGGCTGCGAGTGGCGCACAGCTGTTCACCGGGAGGGCGAACGCTGTCCGGCATACGAGGGGTTAATCCTGGGCAGCGATATCACACCATGTGACACTCAGAGAAGGGCATTTAGTCTTCTACACCCTTCTAGTGCCCAACCAGCAGTCTGAGGGCCACATGCACCCCCTTCGGTACTTGCTGTGTGGCCCGCTGTAGAAAACAGTTATGCCCCGTACACACATTCCGATTTTCGTAAGACAGATCGTTCATTTTGTTACATACGACTAAGATCGGATACAACAGTGCAAAATGTGTGTAAGATTTTTGTCGTACAATTCTGGAAAAATCTTCCGTTGTGCGTAGCTACGCATTTTAAATTATGTCAAATACGTGTGACCCGGGGCGTGGCCTGACCATGGAGGAGTGAAGACGTGTGTCTCCTCAGCTCCGTCTCACCGCCGCATGATAACAGCGTAAGTAGGGTGAATCCGTCCCCATCCTCACACAGCGATGTCCCACAAGAGCCGGGCGTCATCCCAGCACCCGCGGGTGGACCGCTCGAGGCAAGCGCAGCTAGATAATTTCTTCCCGGGGCAGGAGGAGAAGGGCCAGGAGGCCTCCAAAATGGCGCCGGCCGGCAAGGCCCTGAAAGCTGGCAAGGCCGCGCCATCCACGGCCGCAAAGTCGCACCGGAGGGATGCATCGCCGATACCTTCCCCGCAGTCGGTGAGTGATTCGGCCCCCCCGACCTCCCCAGGGTCCCCTGGATTGCTGACGGAAGCCCCTGACGAACCGGACCCCCTGGCTGATGCAGATATCAGGCGCCATATCCTGTCCCTCCCCACCAAGGCTGACCTGGAGCGCTTTGCTGATAGAGTGGAGAAGGCGTTTAAAGAGGACATTGCACAGCTTAAGGCAGACACAGTACACCTGGGGGGCAGGATGGAGTCCCTGGAGCAGAGGTTTGAAGAGGCCCTCCCTGTTATAACTATGCTGCAGGACCAATGTGATGCGCAAGGCCGTCAGATTGAGGCCCTGCTTTGCCAGTTAGACGACACCGAGAACCGCAGTCGCAGAGCTAACATTAGGATCCGGGGCCTCCCTGAGGCCACAGGAGCTAGGGACATTATTCCCACCCTGGAAGGCGTTTTTAAGGAGATCCTGGGCCAACCTGCTACAGCTACTGTGGAAATTGACCGTGCACATAGGGCCTTGGAACCCCCCTCTCAAGATGTGAATAATCCCAGAGACATTATCTGTAAGCTACATAAGTATACGCTTAAGGATCGCATAATGCAGAAAATGAGAGGGAAACCCTATTTTGATTTTGATGGTGCACATCTGGCTTTTTACCAGGACATTTCAAGGCGCACTCTTATGCAACGCAGGGCCCTGCGCCCCCTCCTGCTGGCTATTCAGGAGGCTGGACTGCCATACCGGTGGGGGTTTCCCTTTGCCCTCCAAGTTACCAGGGACGGTAAGACCGTGACTCTCCGCACTAAAGATGACCTCCCACACTTTTTGGCTTCCTTGGAGCTGGAGCAGGTTAACTTCCCGGACTGGAGGAACCCTTCGGACTTTGCGGCTTTTAGATTGCCGACACCGCAACCGTGGCTGCCCGCTAGAAGTCAGAACCGCAGACGGCGCCATAGGAGACAATCCATGGATCCTTCCATGGACTCTGCTGCCCTGGGTCCCTGAGGGTACCGAATCTTTCTCCCAAGGACGCGCTCCTGTGATCTGAGGAACTCTGGGTTGACTCGACTTGCCTTACCTGGAATTCCCCACGGCACCCTGTGCTGGTTCGGGTTTTCGGTTCGCATTTGTAGTTAATTTTTTTTCTTTTTAATGGCATTATTTTTGTTCTGCCGTGGGGAACCTGCTAAACGTTAGTCATTGCTGCCTTCATTATTTTCCCCCTCCTTTCTCGCACCAAGTTAGATGCGGTGGACGGGGATGCGGTGGACGGGGATGGGGACCCACTTCCCTCTTTGTTATGGGATTCCACGTACCCCCAGTAGGATGCCCGTTTTTTCCTTTTTTTTTTCTTTTTTACGGGCTTAGATCCTGGTTGGGATCTGAAGTTGTGGCCTGGGCCCCACCCCCCTCCTGGGTGGGGTGGGGACCTCGCCATAACTTTTAGTTTTTTTCTACCTCTAACCGGCCCTGGCCGCTATGTTTTATCAGATGTGCCTTATATATCTCTCACGCGTATGTTTTTTCTCCCCCTTTCTCTTTCTCTCTCTTCTCTTGACTGCTCTCCTTTTTCTGACTCTTCCCTCTTTAGGTCATCTCTGCCACTCTGCACCGGGCGCACCACCAATTTTCGAGCATGTCCCTGCCTGGACTTTTTGGATGGCTACACTGCAGGTAAGCACTTACAATGTTAGGGGCCTATGCTCCCCTCATAAGCGTAGTAAGCTCTGGGGGGAATTGAAGCGGCTGAAGTCGCAGGTGATTTTCCTTCAGGAGACTCACTTTACGCATCAGTCGTCCCCTAGACTACCTACCCATCTTTTTAACCAGTGGTTCCTGAGCAACTCCCCCCTAGCTAAATCGAGAGGTACAGCTATTGGCATACATAAGTCCTGCCCCTTCCAACCCTCTGATCACAAGGTAGACCCCCAGGGCAGGTATGTTTTTTTGAAGGGCACTATAGCTGGACAACTCTACACGTTCGCGACGCTTTATGCCCCTAACGCCGACCAGCTCACTTTTATTGACCGTACATTAGACCGCCTAGCGGATTTTAGGGAAGGCTTTTTAATTGTAAGAGGCGACTTTAACGTAAGCCCCGACCCCCAGCTGGACACATCCCATGCGAGACCCTCCCATTCCTACAAATTCCTTAAACATTACCGCAAGACTCTGCAATCCCATCTCCTATCGGACGGTTGGCGGACACTGCACCCGCCTGATAGGGACTACAGTTATTATTCAAAGGTGCATGATGTGTACACACGTATTGACCACATCTACGTTGACCGCAATATCCTGGAACTCCTTCAGTCCGCGTCTATCGACGTAATTTCTATCTCAGACCATGCCCCAGTGACGGTTGTTTTTGCCCTGCCCATGGGCCTGCAGAGGACCTGGACATGGCGGCTCAATGATAATTTACTGGATGATGGGGTAGCGGTGAAGGAGGTCACGGATACACTGACTAACTACTTCAAGGAAAATCCGCCGGCCGAGATGGGTGAGGGGGTGGTATGGGAAGCCCATAAGGCGGTGGTTAGAGGGGCATTAATCTCTCAGGGGTCTAGGCTGAAAAAAGAACGTCGGGCTGATTTTACGCGGGTATATACTGCCCTTCAGAAAGCTGAACTCGATCATAAGACTAATGGGAGTCCGGAGGCTTTGTCGACTTTGACGGAGCTACGGGAATTATTTCTGCGGTTATTAGACCGCCAAGCCCGCAAACAATTTCGCTTTTTGGCCCATAAATATTATGAACACGGGAATAAGTGCGGACGGATGCTGGCCCGTGCCCTCCGTAAACGCCACGCTCAGACCTATATTCACAAATTGCACGACTCTGCGGGGGTTCCGGTTGTCCAATCCTCTAAAATAGCGGCCGGGTTCCGTGAGTATTACACAACACTATATAATTTAGACTCTATTATCTCCCCCGCAACCCGAGTGGATAGACTCAAGGCGACCCGTGCCTACTTGGCGGCGGCTGATCTGCCGAAACTTACCGAAGAACAATCCGCTGCTCTGGAGCTCCCAATTACTGTGGAGGAGCTTGGGGCCACGGTGGAGTCCTTGCCTAATGGTAAGAGTCCTGGTCCGGACGGATTCACTAAGGTTTACTACAAAACTTTCCTGCCCCAGCTACAGGCTCCCATGTGCGCCTACTTTAATGCAATAGCTGGGGGTGGTGCCATCCCCCCGGAAGCCCTTCTAGCTCACATTACTGTGATACCGAAGGAGGGCAAGGACCCCACCGTCCCCCAGAGCTACCGCCCTATTTCCCTTCTTAATTTGGACATAAAGATTCTGACGAAAATTTTTGCAAATAGAATGAAGCTCCTTATTCCTGACCTTGTCCACCCTGACCAGACGGGCTTTGTTGCCGGGAGGGAAGCCAGGGATAACTCCCTTCGAGCGGTCCATCTTATTCACTGGGCCCGCTCCCGCCCAGTCCCGCAACCGTATATTGTTCTGTCCACTGACGCTGAAAAGGCCTTTGACCGCATAGACTGGTCCTACCTGACAGAGGTGCTTCACTCTATACAATTAGGCCCGTGGATGTTGACTACGATCGCGGCCCTATATTCCACGCCTTGTGCTCAGGTCAAGGTGAATGGGACTTTGTCGGCCCGGTTCCCCATTAGAAACAGCACGAGGCAGGGGTGTCCTCTTTCGCCCCTCTTGTTTGCCCTGGTGCTGGAGCCATTTCTCCGCACGGTGAGGGCTAGCCCTGATATTAAGGGCCTCCAAGTTGGTAATACAGAACACAAACTCTCGGCCTATGCTGATGATGTGCTGTTTCACCTTACGGACCCCCTGCTCTCTGCCAAACCTGATGAGGGAACTGAAACTTTTTGGGTCGTTATCTAATTTTAAGATAAATTTTTCAAAGTCAGAAATACTCCCCGTTCACTTAGCCCCTCACCTCATAGCATCCCTCAAGGCAGCCTTTCCCTTTGTTTGGACTATGTCGTCCCTGCGATACTTGGGAGTGCACTTAACGAACCGTTTTGATACCCTGTACCTAGCTAATTACCCACCCTTACTGGATGCGATCAAGAGAGATCTCTTGCAATGGACGGGGACGGCGTTTACATGGTTTGGCCGGGTGAACGTCATAAAGATGAATGTCCTACCCCGTATACTCTTTTACTTGCAGATGCTTCCGGTCCCCTTGCCCAAGTGCTTCTTTGACCGCTTAAAGAGGAAGTAAACCCTTTCAAACAACTTTGACCTACAGGTAAGCCTAGATTAAAGAGGAAGTAAACCCTTTCAAACAACTTTGACCTACAGGTAAGCCTAGATTAAGGCTTACCTGTAGGTCCAAGCAATATCTCCTAAACCTATATGGTTTAGGAGATATTTGCCCGAAAATGGGCACCGCTGTCTACGGCGCATGCGCCGTAGACAGCGGCGCGCAGGCGCACTAAATGCGGCAAGTCCAAGAATGGATTTGCCTAATTTGTCTACTCCCGTGCGCATGCGCGGGAGTGACGTCATCGCGGCTTCGCCGAATGGCAGCAGCGGAGCTGCGAGACGCGACTCCCGTGCGCATGCGCGGGAGTGACGTCATCGCGGCTTCGCCGCTGTCATTCGTCGGAGCTGCGAGACGCCACCAGCAAGATGGATGCGGCGGACTACAGGGGACAGCGGCGACTTCGCTGGCTCCTGTGTCAAGTAAGTGACACATAATGAGCTACTATGCGATGCATAGTAGTCCATTATGCTTTACCTTTGCAGGGAAAAAAAGAGGAAGTAAACCCATCAGGGTTTACTTCCTCTTTAAGTAGTATGATGTCTCGCTTTATTTGGAACGACCGTAAACCTAGAATAGCGTTACGGGTGCTGCGTCGTTCGAAGAGGAGGGGTGGCCTGGGTGTCCCGGACATTAGACAGTATTATCAGGCTTCTGGATTGGCATTTCCATTCTCGAACTAAGCTCTGGGTCCCTCTGGAGAAATGTCTGGCGGGTAGGAACTTATCTTACGCGCCCTGGCTGCCCCGGGAATATAGGGGCCTGGCGGAGACGACCTCCCCCTTGACGACCCATGTGTTTTCAGTTTGGGACAGGCTCAACCCAACCGTTAAGCTAGCTCCCCCTATGTCCCCGTTGGCCCCACTGGGTGGCTTCTTATGGTTACCCCCGGGAGAACAGATGGCTTTCTTTGAGAATTGGGTTGACGATGGGAACGCTAGTTGCGGGAAACTCTTGAGGGATGGTGGTCTTATGCCGTATGAAGCCCTGCCCGTAGGTAGTTGCGGCTCACGAATGAACTTCTGGAGATACCGACAACTGCACCACTTTTTCCAGGCACATGGTCATACTATTAGGGATCCCCCGTCCCTTACCCCATTTGAGCGCATTTTTCTTGTGGAGGAGCCGACTCCGCACCTGGTTTCTGAGTTATACCGGCTGTTGGACTCGGCCGGCCCCCAGGCCACCCCTGCCTATATTAGACGATGGGAGACTGACATGGGGACGACGTTTACAGAGACGCAGTTATCACACCTTTATTCCCGTAACCCATTCGTCCTCTAGAGACTCCAAGGTCCAGGAGACCAATTTTAAACTATTGGCACGTTGGTACCGGGTGCCAGCGGACTTAGCTTGTATTTACCCCTCCGCATCGGAGTTCTGTTGGAGGGGATGTGGGCAACGAGGGACCCTAGTTCACATATGGTGGGAGTGCCCCCTAATTCGACCCTTCTGGGAAGACATACAGGGCCAAGTAAAGGCAGTGAATGGGATAGATGTCCCTCTCTCGCCGCTGCACTTCCTTCTGCAGGTACCCCCGGTCCCGCTCAGTGTTTATAAGAATACTGTGCTGGCACATTTGCTGGATGCAGCCAGACGCCTGATTCCGATATACTGGAAAAGGCCTGGAATCCCCACTCGAGAAGAGTGGTGCAGGGGAGTGCACGCGGTGAAAGAGGCGGAGAATTGGGTGGCCACATGTAAAGGCCTTGAAGACCGATTTCATGATGTCTGGAGACCCTGGTCGGCATATGCGTCGGACCCTAACCACGTACCCTCCAGTCTAGACGTGGCTCTGCTGGAGTTGGCAGACCCTACCCTTAAAACTCTCAGACTGGGTGGAGCCCGGGGGGGGACTGGATTTCCCCCTGGAGGCTCTTAGCGAGGGACTGCTTCCTATGACACTTAACATTCGAGAATGGTGTGCCCGGTGCGGACAAAGCAGACATTTGGAACTCATACTCAGGTAAATTGACCTACTCTACCTGTCCTTTTCCTCTTGCCCCCCTTCCCTTCTTCGTGCCTCTCCTAATATACCCCTCCCCCCCTATCCGCTGCAGACGCAGTTGTACTTCTTTCCTACCCTATACTGTCCTTTTCTCTCCTCCTCTCCCTCTTTTCTTACATCTCAACCTTTCCCTGGTCTGAATGTCGTGAAGCCTGAGCTACTGGAGCTGGTAGATGGTGGGCTGGGATCCCTACTTTAGCCCTGGGGCTGCCAGGCGAGAATTTCCGAGATTGGCAGAGGGAGGCGTTTCGGCCGACCCTCTGTGGTGACACCGGACTCCCGGGATACGCTGGCGGTGGAGGGTGGCTAGCTGGCGGCTGTTAGGGGCCCCCCCCCCCCTCTCTACCCTAGTGACGGGAAGGTGTCCATTCTTCAGGTAACTTTTATACCAGAGTAGTCCCGGGGCCTATTGGGGTAATTTTTTTCTTTTTGCCCTTGCAACTATATGGTTTCACCAGCCCACCTACTATATGTATACCCACGATATTCTTCCACTCTTTACGACTCTATGACCTCTCTATGTACGTTTCTCTGTTCAACTTACATACTGTTAAACTGACCCTAGAGCGGCTTTTCTGAGGCCGATAAGTATTGCACTTAAATGTGATGTTGGACTTGTCTTGTATTTCATGTTTCTGTTATATTGCAATAAATACTGATTACACAAAAAAAAATACGTGTGACCCGTGTGTCCTTCTGGTTTATTTTCGTGTTTCCGATCATGCGTGGTGTTTGTCGAGCGACTTATCGGAACGCATACTGTACGCACGACACGAGTGCCGTGCGATGGCCTGTCAACCGACCAAAGTTTTCCTGTTTGTCCCTTCGGATTTGGTTGGACGGACTGTCGTGATCGGCTGTCAAAAGCTGCGTACTAACGATCAAATTATCGAACGATCTGTCCAAAAGCGACTTTTGTGGTCCGATAATCGGAATGTGTGTACGGGGCATTGGCAGTGGAAGAATTTCACCTTTACAAGGTATATGCCCAACCCCCAAAAAAGTAACAAAAATCCCAAAAATAAAATGACATTTAACTTTTTAGAACCTTCCCTGGAAAAACAAAATAAAAACCCGAAAAAAAAAGAAAAACAAAATAAAATAAAAAAAACTAAATAAAATAAAAAAAACAACAAAATAAAAAAAACAACAAAATAAAAAAAAAAAACAACAAAATAAAAAAAAAAAACAACAAAATAAAAAAACAACAAAATAAAACACCACTGCCCCACCCATAAAAGGAAGCTATTCATTAACATTTTTGAGGCTATTCATTTATACACAACATTGTAAACATATAACTTATATTACATGTGCTTCGCATTTCTCCTTTTTCTTCTTTTCCCTGCTTAATTTACAGTTAAAAAAATATATCACAAAACGGCACAAAATGGGGGAAAAAAAAAAAGAAAACAAAAACCATGAAGTTCATAAAAAAAATGCGGACGATCAAGGGGGAGGGGTCTGTACAAGGTCCCATCGCTGCTTCCGGCGAGTCTGCGGTCACACGCAGGACAGAAGGGGGGGGGGGGGGGTGGAATCCGTGGGGGGGGGGGGCGAGCTCGTGGGGAAGGAGGAGGTGTAAACAAAAACCTGTCTGGATAGCGAGTCCTCGGCTCCGCCTATAATTCGCTGTTAAGGGGGTTAAAATCAGCAGCAGGAACAGGGAGAAGAGAAAAGGTGGAGAGCGGCGCGGTGGGCGGGGTCTGCGGTTCCTCCCCCGTTAGTGCTAATGGAAGGAAGTGAGGACGTGGAAGCCACAAGAGTTCAGTCTGTCGGGAAATGTCCGTTTTCTTCCTCTTATAATTTATTTTTACTCCATAATAAAGTCTATTAAAGTGTCTTTGAGCTTCCGAATGTCCCTCTGTCACATTTTGGGCCTCAGCCTCCGGAAAGGAGAAGGTGTGAGGACAAACAAGGTGTGGGGGTGGGGGGATGGGAGGTGGGGACTAGCGGTGTGTGGGGGGGGGGGGGGGGGGAGGCCGGAGCGGTGTCAGTCCATCTTCACACGGCTTTCACAAGTAGACGCGTCTCAAATCCCCAGGTGATGTGATGGTGTTACACTGCGGACACAGCTTCTTCGCTCCCTGAAACATGGACAAGAAAAGACGCCCGTTAGACAAAAGGCACTTCTATCGTACAATGGCAAGCACAGCGGCCCTACAGCACCGGGGTCCTGAACTCAATACCTACAGTGTAGAATTCTTGTTATGTATCGCCTCCTACAAGCCAAATACATCCCGGTACACGGGTCACACCTTTAGCCATTAACCACTTGAGTACTGCGGCTACAGGCCAGGGGACGTACCTGTACACCACCCGGCACATGGGTGACTGCTATGTCCTCCAGACATAACGGATTGCAGCTCCTGGTACCGGGCCCCTATGTGTGGCCGGGGCATCACATGATCACAATGTGAACACAGGTACCATGTGATAGCTGTGGGCCAATCACAGTGCCCTGTACCCTGTGATAGCTGTGGGCTAATCAGAGCATCACAATAGTAAATCACAGCTCCTATGTATGAAACCCAATCATAACAGTTCAAAACATTGAACTCATGATCATCACTGTAACAGCAATAAAAAAAAAAAAAAAAAACTCATCAGCTCAGACGTCCCCCCCCCCAGAGTAGAACAGTGTCACCAACTATACTGATGACAGGATGTAAAAAAAAAAAAAAAAAAAAAAAGTAAAAGTAAATAAAAAATAGTAGCGAAAAAAAAAAAAAAAATAAAAAAAAAAAAAGTAAAAAAATAAAATCCCAAATGTCATTTAAATTTCTTAGTTCGACACAAAAAAAGTGCCAAAAAAAAAAATATAAAAAATTAATAAAACAAACAAAAAACAAACAAACACACCATGGCCTCCTACTAAATACCTTGGACTGTTGTACTTTCCAAAAAGGGGTCATTTAGGGGGTATTGGTTGTCCTGACATTTTAGGGCCTCAAGAAAACGAGACTGGCCATCAATACATCAGGATCGATTGATTTTTAAATATATATTCCATGGTTTGTGGACCCTATAACTTTCCTACAGACTAAATAATACACGGATTTGGGTTATTTTCACCAAAGAAATGTAGCTGAATATGTTTTGGCCTAAATTTATAAAGAAAATGTGATTTTATTGGATATGTTTTATAACGGAAAGTAGAAATATTTTTTCTGTTATGTTCCGTCTTTTTTTTGTTTATATAGCAAAAAAAAAAACAAAAAAAAAAAAAAAAAACACAAAACTTAGTAGTGATAATTGTATAGATCTCATTTGGGTACCGTGTTGCATGACCGCACAATTGTCAGTTAAAGTAGTGCAGTGCTAAATGGCAAAAAAAAAAGGCCTGGTCATAAAGGGGGTAAAAAATGCCCCTTCACCCCCCCAGATCTACTTTAGCTCCCTACACCTCTAGCCACAATATATTTTTTTTTTTTTGTCTGGCCAAACCACCCCCCCCTCCCCCCACTATTCCTACTTAGGCAAGGATGACCTGCCCCCCCCCCCCCCCCCCCCCATAGGCTCCTGTATGTAAAGGTCATTGGAGCAGGGACACAATGGGCGGACCTGAAGGCGTGTCATCAGGACCGGCTGCTGAATGTGGAAGAGACCGCCGGCTCTCGATGGTGTCAGAGAAGAAGATGGCGGTGTCGGACTTGGGCTGTGGAAGCGGATCACAGCAGGACAATGCTGAATTCGCTGGGCAGGTGAATTTGTGGAGCGAGAACAACCCTGCATAATAGGCAAGAGGGGGGTGGGGGGGGAGAAAAAAAAAAGCACAATAGTGAAATTCTGTTATCCCTCTGTCCCTAAAAACTCTCATACATATTTCTCTGTCATAACTGGCGGAAAATACCCGGTGATTCCGCACTTCATCTTCTCCTTCTTTAGCTTTCTGACCACACTAGGCATGTAAGCAGATCCCTGTTGGCATGGTCACTTTGGATCAGCTTAGCTCCTAATGCTCTTACAGGACACTGTGCCCACTCACGGTGTGCCTGTAGCCAGCTTGCCTGATACGACCCCCTGCCCTACTTTCTTTTGGTTGTATTTAATCTTGCTAAATAAAACTAAAAAAGGACAGAAAATGTCAAAAAACATAAATTTTTACAAATAATCTTTCTTCATACATTTAGGCCAAACTGTATTCTGCTACATTTCTTTGGTGACAATATCGCAAATCGGTGTATTTAGTGTATCAGTGTATTTAGTGTATTTAGTGTGTAGGAAAGCTATAGCATCCAAAAAGTATTCACAGCGCTTCACTTATTCCACATTTTGTTACGTTACAGCCTTATTCAAAAATGGGTTAAATTCATAATTTTCCTCAAAAATTCTACAAACAATTCCCTATAATGACAACGTGAAAGAAGTCCCCCATTTACACAAGTATCACAGGCTCCTCCCATGTACAGACGTATCGCAGGCTCCTCCCATGTGCAGACGTATCGCAGGCTCCTCCCATGTGCAGACGTATCGCAGGCTCCTCCCATGTGCAGACGTATCGCAGGCTCCTCCCATGTGCAGACGTATCGCAGGCTCCTCCCATGTGCAGACGTATCGCAGGCTCCTCCCATGTGCAGACGTATCGCAGGCTCCTCCCATGTGCAGACGTATCGCAGGCTCCTCCCATGTGCAGACGTATCGCAGGCTCCTCCCATGTGCAGACTTATCGCAGGCTCCTCCCATGTACAGACGTATCGCAGGCTCCTCCCATGTACAGACGTATCGCAGGCTCCTCCCATGTACAGACGTATCGCAGGCTCCTCCCATGTACAGACGTATCGCAGGCTCCTCCCATGTAGACGTATCGCAGGCTCCTCCCATGTAGACGTATCGCAGGCTCCTCCCATGTAGACGTATCGCAGGCTCCTCCCATGTAGACGTATCGCAGGCTCCTCCCATGTACAGACGTATCGCAGGCTCCTCCCATGTCCAGACGTATCACAGGCTCCTCCCATGTCCAGGCGTATCGCAGGCTCCTCCCATGTACAGACGTATCACAGCCTTTCCTCAATACTTTGGTGAAGCTCCTTTGGCACCAATTACAGCCTCCAGTCTTGTTGAGTATGATGTATGGTGAGTATGATGTATGATGTATGATGAGTATGATGTATGAGGAGTATGAGGCTACAAGCTCGGCACTCCTATTTCTGGGCAGTTTCTCCCATTCTTTGCAAGACCTCTCAAGCTCCATCAGGTTGGATGGGGAAGGTCGGTGCTCAGCCATCTTCAGATCTCTCCAGAGATGTTCAATCGGACTCAAGTCTGGGCCACTCAAGGACATTCACAGAGTTGTCCCGTAGACACTCCTTTGTTATCTTGGCTGGGTGCTGAGGGTTGTTGTCCTGTTGGAAGATGAACCTTCACCCCAGTCTGAGGTCCAGAGAGCTCTGGAGCCGGTTTTCATCAAGGATGTCTCTGTGCATTGCTGCATTCATCTTTCCCTCAATCCTGACTAGTCTCCCAGTTCCTGCCACTGAAAAACATCCCCACAGCATGATGCTGCCACCACCATGCTTCACTGTAGGGTATTGGTCAGGTGATGAGCGGTGCCTGGGTTTCCTCCAGACATGGCGCTTGCCATTCAGGCCAAAGAGTTCATTCATCAGACCAGAGAATTTTGTTTCTGATGGTCAGAGTCCTTCAGGTGCCTTTTGGCAAACTCTAGGTGGTCTGTCATGTGCCTTTTACTGAGGAGTGGCTTCCGTCTGGCCCCTCTACCATACAGGCCTGATTGGTGGAGGACTGCAGAGATGGTTGTTCTTCTGGAAGGTTCTCCTCTCTCCACAGAGAAACGCTGGAGCTGTCAGAGTGACCATCGGGTTCTTGGTCACCTTCCTAAGGCCCTCCTCCCCCGATCACTCAGTTTGGCCAGGCGGCCGCTCTAGGAAGAGTCCTGGTGGTTCCAAACTTCTTCCATCTGCAGATGATGGAGGCCACTGTGCTCATTGGGGCCTTCAATGCTGCAGAAATGTTTCTGTACCCCTCCCCCGATCTGTGCCTCCATACAATCTCATAGGTCTACAGACAATTCCTTGGACTTCATAGCTTGGTTTGTGCTCTGACATGCACTGTTACCTGTGGGACCTTCTATAGACAGGTGTGTGCCTTTCCAAATCATGTCCAATCACCTGAATTTACCACAGGTGACCTCCAATCAGGTTGTAGAAACATCTCAAGGATGATCAGTGGACACAGGATGGACCTGAGCTCAATTCGGAGTGTCATGGCAAAGGACGCAGTACTGGCGGGCAACGGGAGGAGCCTCCGAGTACTGGCGGGCAACGGGAGGAGCCTCCGAGTACTGGCGGGCAACGGGAGGAGCCTCCGAGTACTTGCGGGCTACGGGAGGAGCCTCCGATACTTATGTACACAAGTATCAGAGGCTCCTCCCTGTGCACACAAGTATCAGAGGCTCCTCCCTGTGCACACAAGTATCATAGGCTCCTCCCCGTGCACACAAGTATCAGAGGCTCCTCCCCGTGCACACAAGTATCAGAGGCTCCTCCCCGTGCACACAAGTATCATAGGCTCCTCCCCGTGCACACAAGTATCAGAGGCTCCTCCCCGTGCACATAGGTGTGTATATATATATATATATATATATATATATATATATTCTTTTTACACAATGTCATTATGGGGGATTGTTTGTAGAATTTTGAGGAAAATAATGAATGTAATCCATTTTGGAATAAGGTTGTAACATAACATGTGGCAAAAGTGAAGCGCTGTGAATATTTTCCGGATGCGCTGTATATCTGAAAATCAATTAATCCTGATGTGCCGGCGGCTGATCATATTTCTTGAGGCCCCAAAAACGCCAGGCCCAGTACAAATACCCCCTCCAAATGACCCCCTTTTTAGAAAGTAGACAGTCCAAGGTATTTAGTAAGTGGCATGGCGAGTGTTTTGAAGTCATTTTTTTGAAGGTGAAGAAATGAAACACTTTTTTTTTTTTTACATACTGTCACCAGTACAATATAGAGTCACAATATGGTGTAATGGTGACCAGGGACACTGACTGATATGTTTACAAATAAAAACCAAAGTAAATATTTTTTTATTCAATTTGTTTTTAACATTTTGGCCCAAGTACCATGTAATAGCTGTGGGACAATCAAAGCATCACTCTATAGGAAAAACTATGATGACATGCAATCATAACAGCTTTGTTGGCCTAGTGATCCTGAGGTCGCATAGTCACCATATAGTGATCACATGATCCCTGGGCCACTCAAAACAGCCGGGTACCGGGAGCTGCAATTTGCTGTGTCCACCCCGTGGGGGAGCTGGATGGCATACATGTACTTGATTCAGCCTGCCCGTGCTGCCCGCAGTAAATGCGCTGTGGGCGGGCGGCAATTGGTTAATGTTGGAACGTTTTTCTGCTTTCTATTTCACATAAACTTTAATAGTTCGCAATCTGCCCTCCTAGAACCTCTTCCAAATAAAGAAAAAAAAAAAGCCCACCTTTGAAGATCCCTCGAAATTCCCACCTGTTCCAGCAGAACCCCCAGCCTTTTAATTCAGCCTCTCCCACCACCTGCCCCCCCCCCCCAACCCCCCCAGTTTGGATGACGCCAGCTCCGTCGCCGAGCTCTATCGTTACCCCATAATAGCGCACCTGCCCTGCTAAACTAGTTTTATAAGATGGGCGAGATATTGGCGTCTTTCATCCTCTTGCATATAAAATGGTTTCCTCCTGCAAGCTGCTCCACGCCTCCCCTTCAAGCCTATTAAAACCCCAAATTGCTTATTGCAAAGTAAAAAAATAAAAAGAAGTATGTTGTAGCAGATTTGAGCGCTCACAGATGAGACTGTTACATATTACAGAATTTGTCGGTATAATCGATGGACCCCCCCCCCCCCCAGCTTCATCGTTCATTGGACAGGTAAGCTTTATTTTTTAATTGAATCGATGAGGACCTGACAAAAAACGCACATCGGTCAGGAAGGGGAGGTATACAGAAAGGTAGGTAATATTTAAAGGTCCAGAAAGATGGGGGGCCGGAGAGAGGGTGGCAGGGGGGTTGTTGGCAGAGGTAAAGGGCAGACTTAACGAGATTACACACATCGACTTTGATCAAGACACAAAAGCAGCGAGGCGTTCCAAGGCTTTTATTGGCATCTTCGGGCTACATTTTAATGGTTACATTAGTAGCCGGCTATTTCAGGCAGCGAGGACTGGTTTAATAAATTGAGGGCTGAGGGGCGGGGGTGGGGGGCTCCTGGAACACATGAGAGGATGCTTATTAATTGTTTCCCAGCACAAGTGCCAAGATCCTTAATGTGTGTATATGTTTCTAATCCGCCGGCTGGGAACGCGCGCTCTCCGCGCCACAATACAGCCAGATGTAACGCTGGTGCAAATGCGGAATCGCCTGCCAGAACTGCCGATGAGGCATTGTGTAAAAGGAGAGAGTATTGGGTATTGCTGACTGGAGGGCTGTATGAGGAACTACAAACCCCAGCATACCCCACTAGCCAGGACAAAGGCGGATACACTGGAGGGCTGTATGAGGAACTACAAACCCCAGCATACCCCACTAGCCAGGACAAAGGCGGACACACTGGAGGAGGGCTGTATGAGGAACTACAAACCCCAGCATACCCCACTAGCCAGGACAAAGGTGGACACACTGGAGAGCTGTATGAGGAACTACAAACCCCAGCATACCCCACTAGCCAGGACAAAGGCAGACACACTGGAGGGCTGTATGAGGAACTACAAACCCCAGCATACCCCACTAGCCAGGACAAAGGCGGACACACTGGAGGAGGGCTGTATGAGGAACTACAAACCCCAGCATACCCCACTAGCCAGGGCAAAGGCGGACAACATTGGAGGGCTGTATGAGGAACTACAAACCCCAGCATACCCCACTAACCAGGACAAAGGTGGACACACTGGAGAAGGGCTGTATGAGAAACTACAAATCCCAGCATACCCCACTAGCCAGGACAAAGGCGGATACACTGGAGGGCTGTATGAGGAACTACAAACCCCAGCATACCCCACTAGCCAGGACAAAGGCGGATACACTGGAGGGCTGTGTGAGGAACTACAAACCCCAGCACTCCCCACTGGCCAGGACAAAGGCAGACACACTGGAGAGCTGTATGAGGAACTACAAACCCCAGCATACCCCACTAGCCAGGGCAAAGGCGGACACACTGGAGAAGGGCTGTATGAGGAACTACAAACCCCAGCATACCCCACTAGCCAGGACAAAGGCGGATACACTGGAGGGCTGCATGAGGAACTACAAATCCCAGCATACCCCACTGGCCAGGACAAAGGCGGATACACTATATAAAGCTCAGTTTACTGGTAAAAATATATGCGAAATGCAAGACTCCAGTGGGTGTAAAAAGAAGTCCACTTGGCGACTTCAGACTGTAGGCTTACTGGGGACAAGTGTGGGGTGTACCAAGATGGCCAATGCCGGAACGTCATTAAGGTTGCATTTTCTGATGGGTAGCGGCTTTCCAATAGAACACAACCGCTCTCCTCTTGTTTGGTCCCATTTCAGGTATCCACGTCACTGCCTGACCAGAGGGGGGTCCTCTCAGGGTCCAGAGGAGTGATGGGAGTGCAAGGGGACAGTTAAGGATTGGTAGGCCATTCCATGATGGGCTCAGCCTGTGGACTTAAGCGAGTATGTCTTTTTCAGAAGTTGAAAAAATAAAACAATCAAAGGACAAAAAAAAAAGTGCTGCATGCATTCAGAGACGGGATCATTTTTGCCTGCAGAGGACCTTCAAAAGAAATCTACACTGGGTACTACATAGGAGCTCTCATTTTTTTTTTTTTTTTAAATCCAACTAGTCTGGTTGCCATGGCAATTCCCTAACTTCCCTACTTGGGGACCTAGAACCATTGTGCAGCATTTGCAGCCAGAAGCTGTCACAGAAACCTCCTCCTCAGTGGCAGTGAATGCTGGGATTTGTAGTTCTTCACAACCTGAGGGATTCACAGGTTGCCCACCCATCTTACAGACCCTGCTGAAGTTGAAAACTCTCCAGAGACGGGACTAACTGCACCAATTAGAGGCGTCTAGGCCGGGCCCTGATCCTGGGACGACATGAAAGAGTCGAGCTAATGATGTGAGGCTGCAGTGCTGAGAACCCAACAATGTAAGAGAAGCTGAAGTAATCCGCCCGCAGGAGAACGGCTGCGCTTATAAAACTGTAAACAGATTTTCTGTTCCGTAATTAGAGCGCCCCCCCATCTACCTCCACCCAGAATGGCTGTGAAATGGCCCCGGGCCTTACCAAAGTGCGCAGCCAGCATTCCTCGCAGTGCACGTGCCAGCACTGAATGGACGTCAGGGGCATTGTGTACGAATCCTGGAGAGGAGAACACAGGAATTAGTTCTACAGACATTCCACCATTAAAACATTACTCAGCTGTGATTTATGTGTAAAAAGGGCAGAACAACAGTCCAAAAAAGCTACAATTATATCCTATGGGGTCCCAACGCCTCTCATAGGGCCACAGGGAAAAGTTAGAGTATTTGGGCTAGATCAGCCGTCAGATCCATTTTCAATGGATACCGCTTCAGACTCGCATCCCAAGCACCCCCCTTTAGATGGGCACTACAGTTATCAGGATATCCTGTTCTAAAATGTGTATCTCTTCGCTGGAGGGGAAGCTGTACAAGAATCTCCAGGCTTCTGCTCCATTCATTCTGTGGATTTCTGCTTCCTCCACCTCTCCTGCTGCTTCATCATCATTCCCCCACCAGTTATCAGGGGGACATCTCTACCATGACGGCCCTCTCCACACAGAATCACGGTGCACACCAAGACGTGGTAAGGCAATAATGGTGAAAGTCAGTTGCAGCGACAACACACTCGAGGACAAGGGCCGCTAAAAGAAATAATGGGGCCCAATAAAGTCTACCCTGGCCACATCTACAGGGGGGCTCATCCTGCTTCCAATCTGACCCCCCCCCCCCCCCCTCCCCTGTTTACCCAATATGGCAGTACTGCTTTAACCCCTATAGGAGGCCCTGCCCTCAGTGCTCCTGCCTCTTCTCATATCTCATCAGTAGGGTGGAACAGGACTGCCACTCCCAGATGAATCATCTACATGGGGCCTAATCCTGCTTCCAATCTGAATCCTCTACATGGCGGCTCATCCTGCTTCCAATCTGAATCCTCTACATGGGGCCTAATCCTGCTTCCAATCTGAATCCTCTACATGGAGGCTCATCCTGATTCCAATCTGAATCCTCTACATGGTGGCTCATCCTGCTTCCAATCTGAATCCTCTACATGGAGGCTCATCCTGCTTCCAATCTGAATCCTCTACATGGAGGCTCATCCTGCTTCCAATCTGAATCCTCTACATGGAGGCTCATCCTGCTTCCAATCTGAATCCTCTACATGGAAGCTCATCCTGCTTCCAATCTGAATCCTCTACATGGAAGCTCATCCTGCTTCCAATCTGAATCCTCTACATGGAGGCTCATCCTGCTTCCAATCTGAATCCTCTACATGGAGGCTCATCCTGCTTCCAATCTGAATCCTCTACATGGCGGCTCATCCTGCTTCCAATCTGAATCCTCTACATGGCGGCTCATCCTGCTTCCAATCTGAATCCTCTACATGGAGGCTCATCCTGTTTCCAATCTGAATCCTCTACATGGAGGCTCATCCTGTTTCCAATCTGAATCCTCTACATGGAGGCTCATCCTGCTTCCAATCTGAATCCTCTACATGGCGGCTCATCCTGCTTCCAATCTGAATCCTCTACATGGCGGCTCATCCTGCTTCCAATCTGAATCCTCTACATGGAGGCTCATCCTGCTTCCAATCTGAATCCTCTACATGGAGGCTCATCCTGCTTCCAATCTGAATCCTCTACATGGAGGCTCATCCTGCTTCCAATCTGAATCCTCTACATGGAGGCTCATCCTGCTTCCAATCTGAATCCTCTACATGGCGGCTCATCCTGCTTCCAATCTGAATCCTCTACATGGAGGCTCATCCTGCTTCCAATCTGAATCCTCTACATGGCGGCTCATCCTGCTTCCAATCTGAATCCTCTACATGGCGGCTCATCCTGCTTCCAATCTGAATCCTCTACATGGAGGCTCATCCTGCTTCCAATCTGAATCCTCTACATGGAGGCTCATCCTGCTTCCAATCTGAATCCTCTACATGGAGGCTCATCCTGCTTCCAATCTGAATCCTCTACATGGAGGCTCATCCTGCTTCCAATCTGAAACCTCTACATGGAGGCTCATCCTGCTTCCAATCTGAATCCTCTACATGGAGGCTCATCCTGCTTCCAATCTGAATCCACTACATGGAAGCTCATCCTGCTTCCAATCTGAATCCTCTACATGGAGGCTCATCCTGCTTCCAATCTGAATCCTCTACATGGAGGCTCATCCTGCTTCCAATCTGAATCCTCTACATGGAGGCTCATCCTGCTTCCAATCTGAATCCTCTACATGGAGGCTCATCCTGCTTCCAATCTGAATCCTCTACATGGAGGCTCATCCTGCTTCCAATCTGAATCCTCTACATGGGAGGCTCATCCTGCTTCCAATCTGAATCCTCTACATGGAGGCTCATCCTGCTTCCAATCTGAATCCTCTACATGGAGGCTCATCCTGCTTCCAATCTGAACCCACTTGCCGCCCCCCAGAAAACCTGATGCGGCCGAATATGGTAGTACTGCTTAAACCCCTATAGGAAGCCCTGCCCTCAGTGCTTCTGATCTTCCCTCTGCTCCTATGTCATCAGGAGTGTAGGAACAGAACTACCACTCCCAGACCTCATCTACATGGGGCTCATCCTGCTTTTAAATCTGAAGACCCCCCCCCCCACTGACACGATGTGGCCCAATATGGCAGTACTGACTGAACCCCTATAGGAGGCCCTGGCCCTCAGTTCTCCTGATCTTGCTCCTTCTCATATGTCATTAGTAGGGTGCGAACAGGACTGCCACTCCCAAACCCCATTTGCATGGGGGTTTATCCTGCTTCTAAGCCGCACCTGGGACCCCCTTGCTCATCCGATGGGGCCTAGTATAGGTGTACTGCCTGTACCCCCCTCCCACGTTTCACAGGCCTAATGTTCCTCTGCTTGCCTTTTTATTCACAGGTTCGTCATACATGTCCTCAATAGAGAGGCTCTTGGGTGTCTTCTGAACTTGACTCTGAACATCAGAAAGCTCTTTAGTCCAATCAGCCAGGTTATTCACTGGTCAGCAGCCGACGTAAACAAAGGGGTGGGATGCTGATGACCCCCCAAGCCCTTGTATGGAGGCATGCCTATATTTAGTCAATGAATAGAGATGATTTTGGAAGCCGTACAAACTAATTTCTAGTCCTCTTCAATAATCGTGTCTGTCACCCTGAGTCTCCTTTAAAGGTCAGGCCTGGAGTGCAGGGTAAAGGTCACGGCTACTGACATCCTGTCCCTAAGAAATGCTGACCAGACAAAGCCCGAAAATGCACCAGGATTTGGCAAATCCCGCTGACACGGCTGTATCTGCACCACACGTCCACCACCTATCAAGACATGACTGCATTGATTGCCAGCAAGGATATGCCACTCACCATGCAAATGAGGCATTTGTAGCGGTCCCCTCGGGAGAGCTGTCTTTCCAACTCTCGGATACGTGCCTTTAATGCTTCAAACGTTGTCACCGTTGACTCTTCTGTGATCCTGGGATAAGAGAGAGACAAAAGCATTTTGTATCAAAATCCATTAATATAAACAGGAAGGATACACAAGTAAAAATACACAATACAGGGAACTGAAGCAACATAGAATCCTAAATCATGGAACAGGTAATGGGGGTTGTGTGTGCAGAAAGAAACCAGAGAATTTACTACACATATTGCATTCAATCCCAGAGCGTCCCCCCCCCACCCCCCGCGTCCCCCCCACCAGCATGTGTCCCGTCCCCCCCCGAGCGCGTCCCCGTCCTCCACCCACCCCCAGCGTGCGTCTCTCCCCCCCCCCCCCAACGTAAAGTAAAGCACTGAAAAAAAAAAAGAAAAAAATAATCACTGATCGCCGCCATTACTAATAAATTATTTTTTTATAAAAATGCCATAAATCTATCCCTTATTTTGTAAGCACTATAACTTTTGCGCAGACCAGACGCTTATTGCGATTTCTTTTTTAACCAAAAATATGTAGAAGAATACGTATCGGCCTAAACTGAGGGGGGGAAAAAAATTTTTTTTACATTTTTTGGGGGGATATTTATTATAAAAAGTAAAAAATTTTTTTTTTTCAAAAGTGTCGATTTTTTTTTTGTTTATAGTGCCAAAAAAAAAAAAAAAAAACGCAAAAGGTGATCAAATACCACCAAAAGAAAAGCTCTATTTGTGGGGAGGGGGGGGGGGGGGATAAAGGACGTCAATTTTGTTTGGGAGCCACGTCGCACGACCGCGCAATTGTCAGTTAAAGCGACGCAGTGCCGAATGGCAAAAAGAGCTCTGGTCTTTGGCCAGCCAAATGGTCCGGGGCTTAAGCGGTTAATTAGTAGTGTCCCTGTGGTGTCAACAGCCATGACCATCACCTTCAAGACACTGGCGAAAAAAAACGGAGGTAATTCCCATATGGGAGGGGTTCTATGGGAGGAACCTTCTTGCTATTGGTTGCCAGTGTCCAATCATCTAAAGGTAGCGCATAACCCAGATAGTTATGAATAGTGCTCTGTGTCCCGTGATGTACGATAAAGAAAATAAATATCACAGATTAAAGCAGCGCTCCAGGCTCCTTCAGAAAAAAAATAATAAAGTCAGCAGCTACAAATCCTGTAGCTCCTGACTTTATATTAGAACACTTACCTGTCCAGGAATCCAGCTTTTACTCACCTTCTGCCGCCACCCCCACTAAGGGAAACTGGCAGTGAAGTCTCGCGGCTTCACAACCGGTTCGCTACTGCGCAAAGCGTGCTGCGCTCTGTGAATAGGCTGGAGGCCATGGCGAAGTCAGCTGGAAGTTGTAGCGGGTACCTGTCAAAACCAGGTACCCATCCCCCCCCCCCCCCCCCAAAAAAAAGGTGTCATAGTTGGCAGACAAGAGTAGCCTCTCCTTTTGGGTGGAGCTCCACTTTAAGTAAGAGCCCTCCCAGCACATCAATAAAACTGGACTGGTGGCGAGACGCATCGCAAGGACCATAAAGCCCAAAATCGCGTGAATAAGAGAAGGCATGTGGTTTAGAGGTACAACAACCACATCTGCATGCCACCTGCCCCAAAAATCTAATCACAAAGAGAGTCAGCGACATCATACAGAGAACCAGACAAAGCTATCCATTCATATGTACAGCGTCTCTGTATGGAACACAATGGCTGCAGCCGGTGTAGAACTACAAGCCTCAGCAAGGGACATTCTGCAATACAGAAAGATGGCAATGGCCAAACCCATGATGCCAAAACATAAAAAAGGAGAGTTAAAACGATTGGCTTTAACCGATTGTGGACCACCTACTGCACTGGGATATCATGCACAGAGGGGACAGGGGCGCCGGCAGCAATAAAAACCTGACAGGGCATCTAAGCTATCTCAACCGCTTCCAAAATATATATATATATAAAAAAAAAAAAAATGCTTTATACTTGAATATAAAAAATAAAAATAATAAATAAAATATAAAAAAAACGAAGGAGGGAGAAGAAAGGGGGTGTCAGACTCAGTCTTTGTCTGCTGATGTTTCACCATACAGGAAACAGTTGAAAAGCAAAAAATAAAATAAAAAACGGAAGACAAAAAAAAAAAATAAAAAAAAAAAAAAAAACGCAAAAAACACAAAAAAACAAACAAAAAATAAAAACAATATATAAAAACAAAGAAAAAAAAAAAAAAAAAAAGAAAGAAATAAAAAAAGAAACACCACTGAAAAAACGGTGCGGAGGGGGTTGTTAGAGGGGAAACGCCCCAGAAGTCACATTCCTTATAAAAAAATATTCTTGAAGAGCTTACTGCGCTTTCAAATACTTCTAGTCTCACCTTTCTGCACGTATCACAGCTGAAGTCTCTCACCTGGTTCCGGTTTATTGCGTTTCATTTTAAGGTTTGTACAAAAAAACTAAAAAAAAATAAAAATAAAAATAATAATACAAAAAAAAAAAAAAAAAAAAAAACACGAACGTTGGGCACAATCAGCTGATCATCCATTGGCCTCCACCACAGACATGAAGACCAGTGGAGAGCGGTGTGGATAGAAGACACAGAAGGGATGGAAATATTTGCGGAGCCATTTCCAGAACATTAGCTGCGCCTTTCTCTCGGCGAGTAAAATCTGTAGGTTTCTTTTGCAACGGCGCTGAGATGGTGCGGAATGATTTATACAGACGCCGGGGGGATAAAGTTTAGAGCCGGTCTGATACAAAAGCAATCAATAGCCGGACTGCAGATCAGGGCGCTAGTTAGCTGGAAAATTAGCGCATCACTCGCTGTGCCACGCTGCGGGGAGCCGGGACGAATCAATGGCAAAGGTATTGATTTAGTTATTATCACTTCATAGGCTCCCAGACATTGTTAAATATACATTTATTAACAAGAGAAGGGAGCCGGGCGAAGGGAGGATTCCTCAGATCAGGGGCCTTCATCTGCCGCTAATCAAAAGCTCTGCGGAGACCCCGGGACAAGGGAACGGCTTTACACGCTCTCTACCACTTACCCCCCGCTGTCTGCAAACTAGGCTAAACTCCCCGCTCTGTCTTCCCTTATTAGAACAGACAGGATAAACTGGGGGAGACGGCCTGCTGGGAACAGGCTGGTCTTACTGGTTACACATGGCAGGAGGCTGCTTAACCCTGCTACTGCCAAGAGATGACGATAGAGACGAATGCTGGCCATACACTATACAAGATCGCCCGTGAGCGCAAACGATCGCGTCACCATGTAATGGCCGATAGATCGTTCAGTGGATATAAATCAATGCATTTTTCTGTTCATTTCTTTTTATATATGTACCAAGTGCAGACAGTTCAGACGGGAAACACATTAACCTTTCAATTTATCGCTCATTCGGCAGAAAATTTCCAAACTTGTCCTTCGACTTTCGACTTCAATTTTGTGCCCATTAACTGGCCCAAAAACAAACGAACTGTCTAACTGATTTTCGGACTATTTTTTGTATAGTGTATGGCCAGCATAAGATTTACCAACAATTGAGGGGTCCAGAACAACGACACCCCTAACTCTTGGGCGTCCCAGAACAACGACACCCCGACCCTTGGGCGTCCCAGAACAACGACACCCCGACCCTTGGGCGTCCCAGAACAACGACACCCGACCCTTGGGCGTCCCAGAACAACGACACCCGACCCTTGGGCGTCCCAGAACAACGACACCCGACCCTTGGGCGTCCCAGAACAACGACACCCCGACCCTTGGGCGTCCCAGAACAACGACACCCCGACCCTTGGGCGTCCCAGAACCACGACACCCCGACCTTTGGGCTTCCCAGAACCACGACACCCCGACCCTTGGGCGTCCCAGAACAACGACACCCCGACCCTTGGGCGTCCCAGAACAACGACACCCCGACCCTTGGGCGTCCCAGAACAACGACACCCCGACCCTTGGGCGTCCCAGAACAACGACACCCCGACCCTTGGGCGTCCCAGAACAACGACACCCCGACCCTTGGGCGTCCCAGAACAACGACACCCCGACCCTTGGGCGTCCCAGAACAACGACACCCCGACCCTTGGGCGTCCCAGAACAACGACACCCCGACCCTTGGGCGTCCCAGAACAACGACACCCCGACCCTTGGGCGTCCCAGAACAACGACACCCCGACCTTTGGGGGGGGTCCCAGAACAATGACACCCGACCTTTGGGGGGTCCCAGAACAATGACACCCGACCTTTGGGGGGTCCCAGAACAATGACACCCCGACCTTTAGGGGGGTCCCAGAACAATGACACCCCAACACTTGGGGTCCCAGAACAATGACACCCCGACACTTGTCATGTGCAAGCAAAAATGCTGTTTTTTCCTCTTGCATGTGATTGGGTATTCTTTCCAAAGTGAAGCTTCCCCTCATTTACTAGGTTCTTTGTAGAGTGCATAGTCTTTTTTGCCTTCAATAAATGAACCCCACTGTTTTTAGGGGTCCAAGAACAATGGCCCACTGACATGCGGGCACCAAAAACGAGGACAAGTCAACACTCAGAAGTCCCAGAACAATAACGCCCTGCCACTCGGGTCCCCAGAACACACATTGGCACTCTGTGATCCTAAAACACCACAATAATGTGTAGTGAAAATTACCTTTTAATGACAACATATGCCCCGATATATTAATTACAGAACGCTCACTCTGTGATATTTGCCCCCAATCAACCGGATTAAATGATGAGAGAATGCCCGACGATGTGGGTGACCCCAATAAATGGCAGTATTCCCCCCCATCCGCCCCCAACTGACTCTCATTTGTCATAAGTTTACCCACAGCCCAATTTTATTTTGCTGCTGAAAATTAAATTGAGCAATCTCGGCGCCGTCCCCAAGGACTCTTCCTAGCCGTTCTGTTAATTAAATTATCTTTGAATTTGCAGAGTAGAATCTTAATTGACTCTGGATTGTGCTTTCCAAACAAAATACTTCAGAGATCATACAAGTTCCTAGCAAACACCAGGTGGGAACACTAGAGGTCACGCTGATTCCACAACACCCACCACCACCACCACCCTCCCGGAGAGACAGGAACTGGAAAGCTGCACCAAACTGCATCAGTGTCATTATACTGTTACGGGGAAAAGAGAGAGAGGGGGAGGCGGCCACACACAAGCGGGGGTAGGGGCACATGAACTGTGGCTATGGACCCTGCTCTGGTCTTGATGTCAGAATCCTAAAGTGCTAGTAGAACACTGGGATGCGTGTAGAAGCTCCTAAGAGGAGTGGAGGATCAGGTAAGTATATTTACCTTTATTGTTGCCATAGATACAAAGAAGCAATTGACTCTGCAGGCACAGCCCCGCTGCAAGGGATCGATTTTTCTTTGCCTGGAGCGGTGCTGAAACCATTTGCTGCCCCGCCACACAGCACATTCACACTAGTGGGGTGGCACATGCAGATTCAGTCACATACATTTTATAAATATACACACACACACACACACACACACACGATTGAGCCTGCTGCAATTTACAAGCACGCTCCTCCTGCGACTACTGAGACCAGTAACCGGGTATCATGTGATTGCTGATTGATCACAGTGGACACATGATAACATTGTAAACAACCTGCTCTGAATGGCTTTCCACAATCTGTGGATTGTCCCACAGCAATCACATGGTACCTGGGCTACCGGTTTAGCTGCTTAGCCAATCACAATCAAAAGCATGCTGTTCATGAATGGAAACCCATTCATGACGGCTAAAGCTATTGTTTTTACAGCGCTCATCACAATAAAAGCAATAACAATGTAAAAAAAAAAAAAAAAAAATCCTGATCAATCCCCATAGTACAGTGTCATTATGACGACACTGAACTACTCTGATGACAGGATGTAAAAAGGAAAAAAAAAAAAAAAAGGAAGAAAAAGATTGGACAAGAATATATCCAGGAAATGGTTTTTATTTTGCTGAACTGTTCAACTAAGAGGAGTTTTTTTTGTACCCTCTCCACCTCACTGCCTTTCCATTTTATACTATGTGTTTAATATATATATATATATATATATATATATATATATATATATATATATATATATATATATATATATATATTGTATCTGAATAAAAATGCGCATGCCAGTGACAACTTTCATGCAGAATTCAGGTACATTGCATGAACTTTATTCTCAGAGTGATCTGACCACTGGGGGCACCACTCCACGAAGAAGAAAGAAGAAGAAAAAAAAAAAAAAAAGAAAAAAAAGATGGAGAAGAAAGGAAGAAGAAAAAAGATGGAGAAGAAAGGAAGAAAAAAAAGATGGAGAAGAAAGGAAGAAGAAAAAAGATGGAGAAGAAAGGAAGAAAAAAAAGATGGAGAAGAAAGGAAGAAGAAAAAAGATGGAGAAGAAAGGAAGAAAAAAAAGATGGAGAAGAAAGGAAGGAAAAAAAAGATGGAGAAGAAAGGAAGGAAAAAAAAGATGGAGAAGAAAGGAAGGAAAAAAAAGATGGAGAAGAAAGGAAGGAAAAAAAAGATGGAGAAGAAAGGAAGGAAAAAAAAGATGGAGAAGAAAGGAAGGAAAAAAAAGATGGAGAAGAAAGGAAGGAAAAAAAGATGGAGAAGAAAGGAAGAAAAAAAAGATGGAGAAGAAAGGAAGAAAAAAAAGATGGAGAAGAAAGGAAGAAAAAAAAGATGGAGAAGAAAGGAAGAAAAAAGGGAGGCGATAGGAAGAAAAAAGAAGAAAGGAAAAAAAGATGAAGAAAAGGAAGAAAAAAAAGATGGAGAAGAAAGGAAGAAAAAAAAAAAAAGGCAAAGAAAGAAAAAAAAAAAAAAAGGCAAAGAAAGAAAAAAGGAGAAGGAAGAAAAAAATAAAAAAAATAAAAAAAAGAGAAGAAAGGAAGAAAAAAAAAGAAAGAAGAAAGAAAGAAAATGAAGAAGAAAGGAAGAAAAAAAAAAGAAAGAAAGAAAGAAAGAAAGAAAGAAAGAAAGAAAGAAAGAAGAGCAATAAGAAGCAGACACAAACTCCTTGCACAGAAGCAGTCCTATAAGCAGAGAACACCCAGCCTATAATGAGCGATCTGTTCCCGCTGCAAAGTACAGAGGGCAGAGTTCACCTCCCGACCCGCTCATTCTCCCCGCCCGGTAAATGAATGTGAATAGAGGTTCTGGTGTTAAGTTTGGCTAAAGCTTTGACTTTTCAACACTGCAGAAAACGTCTCCCCTCTAATTCCAATAATTACCGGCATCCCCCAAACTTCCTCCACCTCTGCGAGGGATGCTGACAGGCTTGGCACGGGAGGCTGGAACTTTAGGTAGAGAGATACAAAGCCGCTCCACATCCATCCTAGGTGATCTGCTGGAAAATGCGCACAGCTTCCAGCACACCCCACGCATGGCCGCTGTTCAGACGAGGTGCAAAGGTGAAATGTACACGCCACTTAGCCGACACCTCCGCCGGGGATGGAGCCCGAGGTTTACTCTGACCTGCGAGGAACTATATACATTATATATAGGAGATCGGGGTACAGCCGTCTGCACACCGACACACTGTAACCCTGAAGGCGCAAGGAAAACTTCACCCACAGATGAGCCAATCCTTTCTATCTTTCACCAATTCGAAACGCTTCTTTTAACCTTCACCACCTGACTTATGGAGGGTTTTACCCCCCTTCATGACCATTTTATGTTATTTAGCACGGCACTGCACAAATTACTTTTTTTTTTTTTTGTTTTGTTGTTTTTTTTTTTTTTTTTTGTTTTTTTTTTTTACACAAATGAAGCTCTCTTTTGGTGGTGTTTTTTTTATTATATAAATATTTTATATAATATTATATTAATATTATTTATATAATATTTATAGAAAAACAAAAAGAAATACAATATTTTCTACTTTGTTATAAAATCAAATGCCTTAATAAATTTAGGACAAAATATATTCTGCTACATGTCTGTTTTTTTTTTTGTTTTTGTTTTTACCAAACAATATAGGTTTGTGTGAGGCTCGGTTCACACAGGGGGCGACACGAGGCGACACGACTTGCCGTGCCGCGACCTCAGCGGCGACTTGCAAATGACTTCTGTATAGAAGTCAATGCAAGTCGCCCGAGGTCGCCCAAAAGTAGTACAGGAACCTTTTTTCTAAGTCGGAGCAACTCGAGTCGCTCCTCTTAGAACGGTTCCGTAGTACAGAACGGGGGCAACTTGTCAGGTCGCGGCACGGCAAGTCGTGTCGCCCCCTGTGTGAACCGGCCCTAAAAGTTACAGGGTTGCGGCAAAGCGAGGTCGTGCAACTGTTTAATATGGCAGAGCCTGGGCCAGGTTTTCCCAGGAAACAAGCACACTATTGGCACAGGTGTATGCTGGCCTTTTAGGAGAGACAGAATAAGATCCGATTCACACTTGTGCAGGTTGAAGTTTGCATATTGCAGGTACATTTTGCGTTTTTCAATGCATACATCTTTAAAGCGGAGGTCCACCCTAAAGTGGACCTTCCGCTCATCGGAACCCCCCCCCCCCTCCGGCGCCACAATTGGCACCTTTCAGGGGGGAGGGGGGTGCAGGTACCTGTACAGTACAGGTATCTGCACCCACTTCCGGGATAGCTCTCTGCGGAAAGGGGCGTAGATTACACCCCTTTCCGAAAGTCCCCCCACTGCCTGCTGGGAAAACACACAGATCCCAGAGGCAGCGGGACCATCCTTATTGCGCAGCGCGACTCCCGCATGCGCAGTAGGGAACCGGGAAATGAAGCCGAAAGGCTCCACTTCCTGATTCCCATACCCAAGATGGCGGCGGCAGCACCCGAGCATCGCGGGCGCGCTGGACAGGTAAGTGTCACTATTTTAGAAGTCAGCAGCTGCAGTATTTGTAGCTGCTGGTTTTAAAAAAAATAAAAAAAATAAAAACGCAGATTCCCGGCGGACTCCCGCTTTAAACCATCAAAGTCTATGGAACAAAAAACCAGGAAAAAAAAACAAAAACAAACACTGACCCTTTCCAAAAAATGCACAGATGTGAACTACATCCATAGGAAACCATGTTAAATAGACTGTAGTGTGTTTCTTCAAAACTGAAAATGCACTAAAAAACACATTAGGTGTGAACCAGGGGGTCAGTGTGTGAAGAGAGCAGCGAGGGGATGCATATCTGCACTAAGCTGTCCAGGTCAGGACAGGCCAAGGCTCGAGTCAAAAAGAGATCAACTCTGGGAAGCTGCAAGACAGACGCAGAGCTGTGACTGTGTGTTTGATGGTCAGGAAGACCGAGGCAGGAGGGCTGAGCTGCAGGGCTCATAAAGAGATGCGTTTTGTTGCATCAATGATGAGAACCCCCTGCGTGGGAAGATATTCATATGAACTTTTTCTTTGTTTTAAATAAAAGTGGGCAGAAAAAAGCCCTGAGCTGGTATCAATAATATTTTAAGTAAAAGAGGATCCTAACGAGATGGAGCATTAATCTCCTCTGGAATAGCCCACACAGCTGTTTGTTTTATTCTCCTCGGATTTTTTACCATTGGCTCCGATACCCATGCAATACGATTGTTTATATGTATATATCTGTATCACACATTCTGTGAAGTTGCCTTTGCATTGTATGTCGCATACTACTAAATAAAAAAAAAATAAAAAAATAAAAAAGCCCTGAAAAGTCTTCTGGCGTGGAGTAATCTCGCGGTTTTGCACTACCAATGAGCTACAAAAATTCCCCAACTTCTCACAGCGTCTACAAACCATTGTATATATACACTGGAATTTATGCAGCTTATAGTGGGACTGGGAAAGGGTGGCGGGCAATTTGGGGCCAACAGACTATCTGGGAGTGTCACTGATGTCGTTAGTGACACTTGTACAGTGATAATACTATACACCAGAGGGGTCCCAAACTGGCGGCCCTCCAGCTGTTGCAAAACTACAATTCCCATGAGGCGTTGCAAGGCTGACAGTTACAAGAATGACTCCCACAGGCAGAGGCATGATGGGACTTGTAGTTTCACAACAGCTGGAGGGCTGCCAGTTGGAGACCCCCTGCTATACACTCACCCTGTACTAATGACACTGGCTTGAAAGAAGAAAATACCTAGAGGCAATCAAGGGGTTAACCGCGTGCCTAACAATGTGTGGGGCTTTTACTTTACCATCTGTTTTTTTTCCTCCCTGCTTTTCAGGGAGAAGAAACCGACAGATCACGGGTCAGGTAGGTACATCACAGATCACTGTTTCCTATGTACACCGAGTTCTGCGTGTTTGTAAACACTGCACACAGCTGCCGATCAGCTGACTTCAGCCAAAATTATTGGCCGAAATCAGCCGCCAAACTTCGGGCTGCATCCAATCACAGCGTGGGTCGGCGGGGAATGTTGTCATCCTAGGACAGGAAGTGCGTTACCGACAGGATAATCAGGTAAAAAACAAAGAAAAAAAAAAAAGAGAAAAGCTGCCGACATACAGGTACGGGATCGTGCCTGTAGCTGCCGCCCGCCGGCGGTATATTTACTCGTCGTTGTCGGTATGTGGTTAATGTATCAACAGCATTGAAAGGTAAGTTCATGTTTACAGGGAAAAAAAAAATGAAAAAGATGAACACTGTACACCCCTCCCCCGATGCCTGCTGTACTTACCTCTGGCGATGCTGTCAAAGCTCCCGCAGCCAGTCCAGGGGTCCAGGGATTTAAAATACTCGTCTATGTGCAGAGCTTCTGGGATGGGCCAGATCTCCAACAGCATTGACCAATCAAATTTGATCTGGGCTGTGAAATTAAAAACGGGAACTTCCTGGTCCCCCGGGAGATCCATCCGCAAATGAATGCCCCCCCAATATATACATTCAGTTCTGGCCTAGGGGGGTCACGCGCCTCCTTAAACATGCAGCAAATCACCAACCATACACACAGCTATACTGTCACTCTTCTCCTCCTGGTGCTTTGCCAACTGTCCCACAGAAAGCCAATTACCTGTAATGACTGAATTAGAAGAGTAAACACTTTGGCAGCTGGCACAGCACTGCCGACAAGGAGCTGTACCAATATGGCTTCCACGTTCGCTGGAATCAGACAAAGATGCCGGTGCGCTGTCAGGGAATCGTTTCCTCACCTGTGACTACAGGCGGGAATGCGCGGCCTTGGCTTCCAGCCGCGCTTCATTTGGCTGCCAGAAATTAGCATGAGATGATAATTAGCGATGTACAATTAGCTGAGTACACAGATCTGCCTCTGGATTCAATCTCTTCCTAGACCCGGGAGAGGGGAGCTGGCACTTCTCACACGCGGGTCTTCTATCTCCCGCCACACTGCGGTCTTCTCTTATCTGCCATTTTGGGCCCAGAAAGGCCGCTTTAGTCATTCAGCATCACTACACAAAATAGAAGATTTGTGATTGGTGCAGACGAAACAAGCTTGCCATCAATACTTCCGGATTCCGAAGGTTTGATACAAAAAACAACCAACGGTCATTTCATGTTTATCAATTGGGAGGATCAGCAACTCACATGCAGGAGAGGGCGCCATTCACAGGACATAGCACATGGGTGTGCCAGGCTACAGCTACATCCCTGGTGCCCCATGGGTGGCAAATTTCCCTGTAACAGGTGCTTATTAACTCCTTTCAGCTTTCTTTCGGTGGTATTTAAATCACCACTTGGTTATTTGTTTGTTGCAAAACGAAAGACAGAACATTTTTTTAAAATGTTATTCTTAGTTTGTTATAAAATTTTGCAAATAAGAAAAACTTTTCTTCTTCACTGAGGCAGCACTGATAGGCACCAATATACACTGATGGGCACTGGTGAGGCAGCACTGATGGGCACCAATATACACTGATGGGCACCAATATACACTGGTGGGCACTGGTGAGGCACCACTGATGGGCACTAATATACACTGATGGGCACTGGTGAGGTAGCACTGATGGGCACTAATATACACTGAAGGGCACTGGTGAGGCAGCACTGATGGGCAATGGTGAGGCAGCACTGATGGGCAATGGTGAGGCAGCACTGATGGGCACTAATATACACTGAAGGGCACTGGTGAGGCAGCACTGATGGGCACTGGTGAGGCAGCACGGATGGGCACTGGTGAGGCAGCACTGATGGGCACTAATATACACTGATGGGCACTGGTGAGGCACCACTGATGGGCACTAATATACACTGATGGGCACTGGTGAGGTAGCACTGATGGGCACTAATATACACTGAAGGGCACTGGTGAGGCAGCACTGATGGGCACTAATATACACTGAAGGGCACTGGTGAGGCAGCACTGATGGGCACTGGTGAGGCAGCACGGATGGGCACTGGTGAGGCAGCACGGATGGGCACTGGTGAGGCAGCACGGATGGGCACTGGTGAGGCAGCACGGATGGGCACTAATATACACTGATGGGCACTGGTGAGGCAGCACTGATGGGCACTAATATACACTGAAGGGCACTGGTGAGGCACCAATATACACTAATGGGCACCAATATACACTGATGGGCACTGGTGAGGCACCACTGATGGGCACTAATATACACTGATGGGCACTGGTGAGGCAGCACTGATGGGCACTAATATACACTGAAGGGCACTGGTGAGGTAGCACTGATGGGCACTGGTGAGGCAGCACTGATGGGCACTGGTGAGGCAGCACTGATGGGCACTGGTGAGGCAGCACTGATGGGCACTGGTGAGGCAGCACTGATGGGCACTAATATACACCGATAGGTACTAGTGAGGTGGCACTGATGGGCACCAATATACACTGATGGGCACTAATATATACTGATGGGCACCAATATACACTGATAGGTACTGGTGAGGCAGCACTGATGGGCACTAATATACACTGATGAGCACTGGTGAGGCGGCACTGATGGGCACTAATATACACTGATGGGCACTGATAATCAGTGTAAACTTTCAGTCAACCTTGCTGGTTAACGGCTCTTCTTTCCTCAGGGGAAGAAAGCCGATAACCGGCAAGTTTGTTTACATGTGATCAGCTTTGATTGGACACAGCTGATCACATGGTAAAGGGCCGCTGTGATTGGCCCTTTACTTCGATCTATAATCAGCTGTGTCCAAAAGGACACAGCGTGAGCCCTATGCGCCAGGGGGCACGCGGGAGGCTTGTTCTTGGAGGACGTCCACGGACGCCCTTCCCAGAACAAAAAAGTCATGCTGTAGCCGTCTTGCGGCTGTGGCGCAGTAATGAAGTGGTTAACACCTAAATCCAGGCTTAATGGCCCTATAAATAGTTAATAGGGGCCAAGCTGGGCACACCGTATAAACTGTATTCAGCCCTTGCTGTACACAGTATACAGAGCTGTATACTGGCAGTGTGACAGCAACTTCCCACCCTGCTTCCGGGACAAAACTGAGTGCTGCTCAGCCATTCACAGGAAGCTTCATATTCCACGAATACAAAGCCTTCTCCGATTGGCTGAGGCGGAACACGGTGCTGTATATTGTAAGCAGCCAAGACTACATGCAGTTCATGCAGCACGCCCAGCCAAGTGCACCTGTTAGTAAAGGAAATAGTTTGTTTGAGCTCAAGAAACTATTCAAAAAAAAAGGGACATTAAATGTGGAGTTTGGCTTTAAAAAAAGGAGCCGCCCCCAAAAGAACCGCCGGAATTCACAATGTAACAGGAAAGTTATTCAGCTATGCAAAGCGGCCGAATGATTCGTCTGCTCCAAAAGGTGAGAAATGAGGGAAATGAGGGATTACATTTCATAGCTGTAAAGTAATACAATCCGAGAAGATTGTTCCTGTGAATAAAATCCTTGTTTTGACTTTTTTTAATCATCCGTTGTTTCAGCTCAGTTCTGTTCTCCAGCGACGGCTGCGCGGCATTTCTCCTGATGGTGACAACAGTGGTCCAGGTCTGTGTAATGTGTGTTGAAATGGCCACTTGTTACTCTCCACTGGAGGCCCGTGTGACAGGGTGACGACACAGGAGCACAATTGGAAGACAATGACAGAGCGTTGTCACCCTATAAGAGGAAATACCTCAACATGGATGTTCAATGCATTACGAAAGCTGAAAAATTAGAAAAAAAACTGAAATTTAACCTGCTAAATTAGTGATTGTGGCAACAATCTACTACGAGTCACCCGTTCTAAATCTTGTGGACCCGCAGTGCCCATTATGAGGGGTTCTCACCATCCCTGTGCCGAGTTCCTGGGTCTATACACCCGCTGTGCCCATTATGAGGGGCTCCCACCATCCCTGTGCTGAGTTCCCGGGTCTGTACACCCGCTGTGCCCATTATGAGGAGTTCCCACCATCCCTGTGCTGAGTTCCCGGGTCTGTACACCCGCTGTGCCCATTATGAGGAGTTCCCACCATCCCTGTGCTGAGTTCCCGGGTCTGTACACCCGCTGTGCCCATTATGAAGGGCTCCCACCATCCCTGTGCTGAGTTCCCGGGTCTGTACACCCGCTGTACCCATTATGAGGAGTTCCCACCATCCCTGTGCTGAGTTCCTGGGTCTATACACCCGCTGTGCCCATTATGAGGGGCTCCCACCATCCCTGCGCTGAGTTCCCGGGTCTGTACACCCGCTGTGCCCATTATGAAGGGCTCCCACCATCCCTGCGCTGAGTTCCCGGGTCTTTACACCCGCTGTGCCCATTATGAAGGGCTCCCACCATCCCTGTGCTGAGTTCCCGGGTCTGTACACCCGCTGTGCCCATTATGAGGAGTTCCCACCATCCCTGTGCTGAGTTCCCGGGTCTGTACACCCGCTGTGCCCATTATGAGGAGTTCCCACCATCCCTGTGCTGAGTTCCCGGGTCTATACACCCGCTGTGCCCATTATGAGGGGCTCCCACCATCCCTGTGCTGAGTTCCCGGGTCTGTACACCCGCTGTACCCATTATGAGGAGTTCCCACCATCCCTGTGCTGAGTTCCCGGGTCTATACACCCGCTGTGCCCATTATGAGGGGCTCCCACCATCCCTGTGCTAAGTTCCCGGGACTGTACACCCGCTGTGCCCATTATGAGGAGTTCCCACCATCCCTGTGCTGAGTTCCCGGGTCTGTACACCCGCTGTGCCCATTATGAGGAGTTCCCACCATCCCTGTGCTGAGTTCCCGGGTCTGTACACCCGCTGTGCCCATTATGAAGGGCTCCCACCATCCCTGCGCTGAGTTCCCGGGTCTGTACACCCGCTGTGCCCATTATGAGGGGCTCCCACCATCCCTGTGCTGAGTTCCTGGGTCTATACACCCGCTGTGCCCATTATGAGGGGCTCCCACCATCCCTGTGCTGAGTTCCTGGGTCTATACACCCACTGTGCCCATTATGAGGGGCTCCCACCATCCCTGTGCTGAGTTCCTGGGTCTATACACCCGCTGTGCCCATTATGAGGGGCTCCCACCATCCCTGTGCTGAGTTCCTGGGTCTATACACCCACTGTGCCCATTATGAGGGGCTCCCACCATCCCTGCGCTGAGTTCCCGGGTCTGTACACCCGCTGTACCCATTATGAGGAGTTCCCACCATCCCTGTGCTGAGTTCCCGGGTCTATACACCCGCTGTGCCCATTATGAGGGGCTCCCACCATCCCTGTGCTAAGTTCCCGGGACTGTACACCCGCTGTGCCCATTATGAGGAGTTCCCACCATCCCTGTGCTGAGTTCCCGGGTCTGTACACCCGCTGTGCCCATTATGAGGAGTTCCCACCATCCCTGTGCTGAGTTCCCGGGTCTGTACACCCGCTGTGCCCATTATGAAGGGCTCCCACCATCCCTGCGCTGAGTTCCCGGGTCTGTACACCCGCTGTGCCCATTATGAGGGGCTCCCACCATCCCTGTGCTGAGTTCCTGGGTCTATACACCCGCTGTGCCCATTATGAGGGGCTCCCACCATCCCTGTGCTGAGTTCCTGGGTCTATACACCCACTGTGCCCATTATGAGGGGCTCCCACCATCCCTGCGCTGAGTTCCCGGGTCTGTGCACCCGCTGTGCCCATTATGAGGGGCTCCCACCATCCCTGTGCTGGAGTTCCCAGGTCTGTACACCCGCTGTGCCCATTATGACGGGTTCCCACCATCCCTGTGCTGAGTTCCCGGGTCTGTACACCCGCTGTGCCCATTATGAGGGGTTCCCACCATCCCTGCGCTGAGTTCCCGGGTCTGTACACCCGCTGTGCCCATTATGAGGGGTTCCCACCATCCCTGCGCTGAGTTCCCGGGTCTATACACCCGCTGTGCCCATTATAAGGGGCTCCCACCATCCCTGCGCTGAGTTCCAAGGTGGGTGACCATAAATAAAATAACTGTTGGGTGGACCGGCTCTTGAAGAAGTGAATGGCGGCCATCGCTGGAGGGCCAATGGGGGATGATCGCTGTGTAACAAAGAAGCTCTCACTCTCCTACTGCTCTGCATCAGCCAGGAAGAGATATTGTCCGGCTCTGACAGGTATAAAAAAAAAAAAAAAAAAATCTATTTTCCACTGTAAATTATTCAGCAGCGAGAATGTAAGAATGAATGATTTCTGGAGACTCTTGGACCACGGCTATGGATTTGCTTCACATGACCACCCATAAAGCGCAGGCCCCTGGAGCATACAAAACGCAATTTGCTCAAGTCACCGCAGAGCAAAAGATACAATTATAATCAGTAATTTTGTATGTTGCACCAACACCGCGCTCATCCCACCACGCCGCCGTGACTGAATCCCGCTAACTCCTTTTTCTTCCCTTCCACCTGATTAATGATCTTGTCCCGGTGATTGATGAGCCACCCCAGCAGATTAGAGTCTTCTGTTCCACCCACCTTCCCCAGCAACCGCCCCCTCCCCCCCCCCCCCTCCCTTCCTAGAGGTCCCAACCACAAGCAGGGCTGGAAATATTAGAGAATTATTAAATAAACATTGGTACGTCATGTCTCTTCCTATAGCACTCGGCACTCTCCCGGCCGTTGCTGTCCTGTTTGCTTTCATGCTGACACCAAACAGCTGGAGTGATTCATGGAGAGGTTGGCACAGGCGCCGCGTGTCATACATCATACCCGGGCAGCCAGCTCCCTGCCCTGACGGAGATAAACTCATCGACCGCAAGCAGCTGGAATGAATTTATGACAACACAAAATTGAGGAAAACAAATGAGAGGTGACCTGCCGGGCGAGTCACCCCGAGCGCGTCCCCTGGCCTGCAATCTAGTTTGGTGGCAAAAAGCAAAAATTGAACGGTGACACCGTGAATTAAGATTCTGCCCCGTGACCCCGAAGGAGGAGGAGGAGGAGGAACTGGAAGGCGAATGTCTTTCTGCAAGTTGGCGAGAACGCTGCCGATACAATCTACCGATTCCTGAACCCTCGCAACGTGGACGAATCACGGCAATGTGGACGAATCACGGCAATGTGGACGAATCACGGCATGTATAGTTTAACTGGCTGCGACTGTTCGATGTGCCGCACACACACCAAAAAATGTCAAAGTACACATATATAGCACACCCCGTCCTACTGTCCCAGCAATTTCTGACTGTCAAAATGACAGCCGGGGAGTTGATGTGTAAATAAAGCAGTTGTAGAATTTGTGTCCTACAAAAACATGACCACCTGACACGGTTTATAAACACTGATGAGATAGAGATGGAAAGTAACATTGTTTATAAACATTGTGCAGATAAAAAGCAGCATGCATCTCTCGTCTGATCATTGTTTATAAACAAAGTAACATGGTTTATAAACCTTGTTCATATTTGGGAAGAGATACACAAAGTAACATTGTTTACAAAACATTGATGAGAGCTACAATGCAACATTGTTACTTCTGAACCCATGTTGTTTCATCAAGCAACCTGACAAGTTGTATTTAAATAATTTCAACTATTCCCTTAAAGCGGAGGTCCACCCTAAAATGGACCTTCCGCTCATCGGAACCCTCCCCCCCTCCGGCGCCACAATTGGCACCTTTCAGGGGGGAGGGGGGGTGCAGTTACCTGGATAATCCAGGTAACTGCACCCACTTCCGGGATAGCTCTCTGCGGAAAGGGGCGTAGATTACGCCCCTTTCCGCAAGTGCCCGTCCCTTCCCGCAAGTGCCCCGCTGCCTGCTGGGAAACGCACAGATCCCAGAGGCAGCGGGGTCCATCCTTATTCTCGCGCATGCGCAGTAGGGAACCGGGAAATGAAGCCGAAAGGCTCCATTTCCTGATTCCCATACCCAAGATGGCGGCGGCAGAACCCGAGTGACGATCTAAAGATCGGCTTCGGGTGCCGACATCGCGGGCGCGCTGGACAGGTAAGTGTCACAATTTTAAAAGTCAGCAGCTGCAGTATTTGTAGCTGCTGGCTTTAAAAAAAAAAAAAAAAAAAAAAAAAAAACGCGGAGTCCCGGCGGACTCCCGCTTTAATAGCCCCTTGTTTAACTTAAAGTGGAGGGCCATCATGAAAAAAAAAAAATACATAAAAAATTAGAAAAAAATAAATCATAAAAAAAAAATAAAAATTTTTAATTTTTTTTTACTTACCAGAAATGCCTGTTGCTAGGCACATGATCCTAATCTGCCTCTTCCTCCTTCGCGGAGATCTTCTTTCTTCTCTCCTCCATGCGGCGTCTTCTGGGTAATGGGTCGCGCTGTGTTCTGGGAACTGTGTGTCGCGCGCCCCATTCACAAAGCGCTGCGCGACTCGCGCATGCGCAGTAGGAAACTGCCGGGCAGTGAAGTCGCAAGGCTCCACTGCCTGTTTCCCTTAGATCGAATGGCGGCGCCGGGACCCGAGAGACGGGTCGGCCTCAGGCGGCCGACATCGCGGGCACCCTGGACAGGTAAGTTGGCTTATTAAGTCAGCAGCTACAAGGTTTGCAGCTGCTGACTTTTTTTTTTAACCGGCCCTCCTCTTTAATTCGCCCTAATTAATGCCGCCTTCTTCTGGCCATTTTTCCTGTTTTTTTCTTTTTCGAAAACATTAATATTTATTTTTTCTTACTTTGTATTTGTGCGTTACTTTTTTCTTTTTAGGGTCGCATTTAGCATTTACAGGAGGTGGGGTCCTTCTTCGGGTGTCCACATGACTGCCTGTGTTTTGTGGAGATTTCCTATTGTTTGTCCAGCGTTGGGGGGTTCTCTCAGGATCCAAAAGAGCAATCGGACTTATGGCCTCACCGGGCACATCAGCAACTTTGGATTAGTTCAGTGGTCCCCTGCACCCGGGGACAGCAGACGAAAGGTCAAAGTACTTTGCCTCACAAGATGAGGTAGGAAAAAAAAAAAATAATAAAAAAAAAAATCATGCAGGCGGTCAGGGTTGGCCCATATGCCCGGAGACATGTTTTAAAATACATTTCCATCCATCTAACCTCTTGCCGGCCCTCCGCAGTACAGATACAGAAAACAGGCGACTCACACAGGTACCTGTACGTGGCAGGTCTTCCGGTATCAGGGCGTGACCCCCCCCCCCCCCCCAACGCTGTGATTGAGCACACCGGGACTTAGTCAGCAGGTCCTGCCCAACGATTCACGCCCCGGGACCGGCTGATCGGCTGTGTCCAATCACGGCCCAGAGCCCTGCGTTGACAAACACAGAGATTTGGACACAGGTTACAATCTCTGTTTCTTCTCCCTCACAGAAGAAACAAAAGGGATCTTTAGTAAAAAGACCACATACACACATCGCACATTATTAGGCACACATTTAACCCCTTGATTGCCCCCTAGATGTTAACCCCTTCCCAGCCAGTGTCATTAGTACAGTGTATGGTATTTTTACTAATCACTGTATTGGCGTCACTGGCGACATGGAAATTTATAGATAAGCAACTCCTATCCTCATACTGATTAGTGGTTCCAATTAAATTAATAATAACTACTGCAGTAGGGAATAGACACAAAAGATACACTCCGCATCTTTCCAAAGAACTGTTCTGTTTTATTATTACACAATTAAAAGGTTTTTATACACATGATTATGTAGATATCACATTAATATTACAATTGTACTTTTATAGTAAACAAGGGGCGTAACATAGGCAGGCTAATTCTAATCAGGACTCGAAAGAATGCAAACATGTAATGAAAGCACTATTAGTGCCTTGTGCACAGTGAGGGAAGTGCGCAATACATACAGTTATATAAAAAGGAATTTACTAATTTCCTTTACAGTCTCCTCTCTTTTGAGCAATGACCATACCTGCTATCACCTTTAACCTGGAACCTTCACACGCTTAGGTGAAGCTGGTCCCTGGCAGAGGCAAAACTCCACTGTGGAGAATATAATAGCTGGGCAGCTTTTTTGGAAAGTTGCGGAGTGTATCTTGTGTGTCTGTTCCTTACAGCAGTAGTTATTAATTTGGAAACACTAATCAATATGAGGATAGGAGTTGCCTCTCTCTAAAGTTCCATGTCACTGGTGATGTCAGCGGCAGTTCGTTCCCACAAAGTGTCAGTTAGTGTCATATTGGCTGCCGCACTATCACAGATAGATAGATATATATATCTATCTATATCTATATCTCACAAATTCCAGTAAATATCCAATAGTTTGTGGACGCTATAACCTTCAAGCAAACCAAAATCAATAATGGGATTGCTTAACCACATGCTGACCGACGCACGTCGATATATGTCGGCAGAATGGCACGGGCAGGCAAATGGGCATACAGGTACTTCCCTTTAAATTTGTCGCTGTGCCAACGCGTGCACGCCGGTTGGGACCTCCGTGAGTCTGATCGCGGGTCCCGCACACTCGATCGCCATGGGGATACCAGCGATCGTTTCACGGGGGGAGGAAGAACGGGGAGATGCTAATGTAAACAAGCATTTCCCCGTTCTGCCTAGTGACAGTTTCACTGATCTCTGCGCCCTGTGTTTGGAGCAGAGATCAGTGACGTGTCATACACAGCCACGCCCCCCCCCCCCCCCCCCCCAAGTTAGAATCACTCCTCAGGGCACACTTAAACCCTACACTGCCACCTAGTGGTTAATCCCTTCACTGTCGCTCTTTTTTTTTTGTTTATAGAGCAAAAAATAAAAACTGCAGGAGGTGATCAAATACCACCAAAAGAAAGCTATTTGTGGAAAAAAAAAAAAAAAGCATGTAAATTTTGTTTGGGAGCCACGTTGCGCAATTGTCAGTTAAAGCGACGCTGTGCCAAAATCGCAAAAAGTGCTCTGGTCTTTGGCCAGCAAAATGGTCCGGGGCTTAAGTGGTTAATGTTTTTTATTTTTTTTTTAACCAAAGACATGCAGCAGAATACATCTTGGCTAAAATTTATGAAGAATTATTATTTTTTTTTTTTTTATTTATTGGATGGATGTTTTGTAGCAGAATGTAAACCTGGCCAATCAGGTTCAGTCATCAAATGACAGGAAGCATCTAATTGTTTCCTTCAGCCGTATTATATATATATATATATATATATATATATACACACACACACACACTAAATTATATATATATATATATATATATATATATATATATATATATATATATATATATATATATATATAAATATATATAATATAATATAATATAATATAATATAATATAATATATATATATATATATATATATATATATATATATATATATATATATATATACACACACACACACACACACATACATACACACATACATACATACATACATAAAAATACATACACACATTATATATAAAAAATACAAACACACAAAAATATAAAATAAACCCAGTGATGATCAAATACCACCAAAAGAAAGCTTTATTTGTGAGTAAAAAAAACAAAACAAAAAAACAAAAAGGATACAGCATTGCATGACCGTTCAATTACCAGATGAAGTAGTGCAGTGCTGAATAGCAAAAAAAATGACCTGGTCATGAAGGCGGTAAAACCTTTTGGAGCTGATGTGATTAATTAAGAGTGACATTTCCCTAAACCCACATGGTTTCTGGAAACATTCATTGGCCCCCTACAACAAATCTGCAGAGGAACGACAGGCGATTGGGGACCCCCAAGTCCCCGGGAACAGCTGCGGCTCATGACAAGGGGTCAATGCTGACCCACCGCTGCAGATAATCAGGCTCATTAGCCGCGTGCATTCCTCCCCACCCCCGGTCACAGGATGCATAATGACTGCGAGTAGATTTTCACAATGAGGCGATCGCTCAAGAAGAGAGAAGACGCTCTGACACAGGTGATGAAGCAAAGCTCGCTAAACGCATTTGTTTTGGTAAATGTTAATCGTGTGGCTGAAAACGTGAAACAATAAAAAAAAAAAAAAAAAAAAAAAAAAAAACGCGGCAGGATTTCTTTTTAGGAGAACGCGCGGCACCGTGTTATGAAAAATGAAGGCGCTCAGGGCCTAGCCTAAGAACTCGACGCCTCTGCCAGCACCACAAGGAAACAAGAAAAAATGAAACCAATTTAGCTCCAGATTAAGAAACAGAAACTGGAGATGAATCAATTTAGCCTGCCGGGCCGGGTCGCCATATATCACGGCTCAGCGGCGGAGTAGTTAGCAGGCAGATGGTTGCCGAGCCCTCCCTCGCTAAGGCCTGGGCCTAGTCATCAATTCATTTAACAGATACACTCACACACACACACACACATCCACCTGGGGCAGAATGTCCGAGCAGGCGCAGGCTGGAACTATTTATTACCGGGAAATCCAGTCTTCCTAAGATAGTAATAAGACTGTCCCATGAGGAGGACGACTGATGACTCCGGAGTGCGGAGGGGACATCACACCGGCAGTGATGAATGGGACCTGCACCATCTATCACTAGATATCAACAACTCAACTACAACTAGCCGTGTCTTCACATGGATCTCCGGGAAGGATAAACGGGAAGCCAAAATTATTCTGGCGGTGTCACGTCACCGGCTGAAATCCGGATCATCAATAACATTTTCAGGTTTAATTTATCTTCAAAAAAGGCACCGAAAGGCTTTAGTTTTCCTCTTTATCCAAAACGGTGACACCGCCGGGGAACGAGAAAAACACATTTAGAAGATAAACTCCGTACATAACCAGGATAAAAAAAAAAAGTGTATAGGATACAACCATGGAAGTCCGCTTGATGACTCGTCCTTTTCTGGCACTTTTTTGTGAAAAAATTACTTACAACTCCAAAAAAAAAAAAAAAAATATATATATATATATTGCTTACAACACCCCCCAAAAAAAAAAAAATTGTATTATATATATATATATATATATATATATATATATATATATATATATATATATATATATATATATATATATATATATATATATATATATAATAATTTTTTATTTTTTGGGGGAGTTGTAAGCAATATATATATATATATATTATTTTTTTTTTGGGAGTTGTAAGTAATTTTTTCACAAAAAAGTGACAGAAAAGGACGAGTCTTCATGCGGTCTTTCAAATGCAATAAAAAAATAAAAAAAATAAAAAAAAAAACTACTTTAAGGAATTAAAAAAATAAAATAAAAAACAACCTACCGGTAAAGTTAGCCCATTTTTTTTGTATAATGTGAAATATTTTACATCACGAGAATTGTGACCTTTTCATTCTAAGCAAAAAATGTTGGCCAGAATCGTGCAGCTCTAAATTATATATATATATAAATAAAAATAATATATTAGAATTATAATATATATCTATATCTAGATATCTAGAGATATATATCTATATATATAATATATTAAGAATATCTATATATATAATATATTAGAATATCTATATATATAATATATTAGAATATCTATATTATATATATATATATTATATATATATATATATATATATATATATATATATAGATATAGATATAGATATATATAGATATATATATATATATATACCCTAGAGAATAAAATGACCATCGTTGCAATTTTTCAAGAAAGCTCATCAAATGTCACACGATATGTGCGCTGCGGTCTTTCAAACGCAATCGTTTGAGAAAATATACACTTGAATGAATTAAATTAATTAAAAAAAAATAAATAAATAAAAAAACAAACACACACACTCTATATTTACCCCAGTTTTTTTTGTAAAATGTGAAAGATGAGGTTACGCCAATTAGATACGTACCATGTTAGGTCTAAATTATTACGCACGCTTGATCACTTTTATTCCTTTTCCAAGGAATGTAAACATCCCTTGTAACAGAAATGAGCATGAAGGGTCCTCTTAAAGAGGAACTGCAGTCTTCTCACATAATTTGTAATAAAAACTATTCTTTGCCATTCTGAAGCTTCCCTCCAAACACTTGGCATGTTATTTTATATATAACTGTGATTCTGTACTTGCCAAATATGTTGCAGTAATCTCCTTCCACTGAGTCTGTCAGCAGCCATTTTAACTGTGGGCAGCTGAAGCTGCTGCCTGTTCCCTTCCTGGATTTACACAGAGGCACGCCTCCAGCTCTGCAGCTCTCATTGGCCTTCTTATGACCACCCCCCCCCCACATGGCAACTCTCACTTGAGTGATAAGAGAGCTGTGCATGATGTCCTAAGCCTGGGCTAATGACCCAGACAAAAAACAGGAAGTGGGCTGTATGAGGTATTTACAGGCATAAAAAAAAAAAAAAAAAAAAAAAAGGTTTTACTATCCAAACAAGGGCAGAAGATTTAACAGATGAAAAGACCCCTAGATCTCACATTTACCTTTAAAAGCTAAAACGAATCCTGTCCATCTGTCCGTGGACTGGAAGTGATGTCGGAGGTCGCTCCGGTCCTCCAAGGGCATAGAGCTGAGTGGGGGAGGGGCTAGCTTGCTCTCACTCAGCTTCCCGCCTAGCCATTGGCCGCATCAGATCGGTTCCAAGCTCGGAATCGACCGGGAAGTGGTGGGAGCACCTCTCCCGTTGCCTATAAAAGTGATCTCGCAGTGAAGGGGCCAACTTTTATCTGAAAGCCGGCCGCCTAAGGAAAAAGAACAATACCGGGGTCATTGCAGCTAGCTGCTGTCATAACAGTATTTAACGTCGGCGTAATGAGGTACAGTCCCAGTTAGGCGGGTGGCAATCGGTTAAAGAGACCCTGTCACCTTACCCATTCAGATCCAAAAGACAACTGTTCTCTTTCCCTGAACAGAGATAAGAGCGTCTCATTACTGCAAGGTTTCAGCCTAGGTGTCCATGAACTCCATTAACACAATTAACCTTTGTTTGGGTGTTCAGAGACGTTACATTTCTTTTCTGCTTGGTTTATTCAATTGCTGAACTTACACACACTCTGGATGCTCGGGGTCACTACTCAACTTTTCTATGTCGCTGTTCTTGCATGTTTTCTGCATGGCCTCCAGTTTACTGTTCTCCCCGTTACTCGTGGATGGCATTTCTAGAAGGAGACAGCGAGACAAACATTACCAATAACCTATAATAAGAGTACGGCGGCTGACACTGCAGAACTCTCTTTGCGGACATGCTAGTTTCTGGCTGCCATGCTACTCTAAAGGCCTTAAAGCTTTCTAGCAGCACTACACTGATCAGTAGCTGCGACTTCACTCCGAGAACTTCTGCCAGATCACTCAAAGTACCAGAGGTGGAGACCGCCAAGTAAAGAAGTACTCTGCGGATGACGGCAGCAGGGACCGCCCCTTTATATCTCAAACTGCCCCTCCCACATTTACACCATTCACCATTCCTCTACTTATCTGTGTGTCTTCAACAGAACAAGAATGTTATTACTGGATGTCCCCTGTGTGTATTACCATGCTACAGTGCATCACAATACACACACCGGGTATGCCTTCTAGATTCGGGAACATTGTCCCTATACCGGCCACTCCAAACCATCTGACAGTATTTTGTATTTCTAACGACATCTGAATGTGTGTGTCTGGGAATACGAGAGACGTCTCCATATTGATCGCTCGCCGTGTTACGAGTTACAGACAGACAGAGCCGACACTCACCATCACTGGCCCACTTGGAGAATTTCTGTTGTTACTCTGGTGCTGGGCGTCCCACCACTGCAAGAAGAAACATTTGATTAGCATTACATTAGTAAGGATTCAACATGTATCAATACATGAGAAACAATCGGCTTCTTTACCTTCAAAGCAATGAGAGAAGAAGAAGAAGAAAGAAGAAGAAAGAAGAAGAAAGAAGAAGAAAGAAGAAGAAAGAAGAAGAAAGAAGAAGAAAGAAGAAGAAAGAGAAAAAGAAAAAGAAAAAGAAAAAGAAAGAAAAAGAGGAAGAGGAAGAGGAAGAGGAAGAGGAAGAGGAGAATGGAGAAGGAGAAGGAGAAGGA
>NW_027507785.1:333985638-334023422 GCF_037356315.1 Lithobates pipiens
ACACCAGTGACGGGGCACTATTCCCCCCACCGACACCAGTGACGGGGCACTATTCCCCCCACCGACACCAGTGACGGGGCACTATTCCCCCCCACCGACACCAGTGACGGGGCACTATTCCCCCCACCGACACCATGACGGGGGGCACTATTCCCCCCACCGACACCAATGACGGGGGGCACTATTCCCCCCACCGACACCAATGACGGGGGGCACTATTCCCCCCACCGACACCAATGACAGGGGGCACTATTCCCCCCACCGACACCAATGAGGGGGAACTATTCCTCCCACCGACACCAATGAGGGGAACTATTCCTCCCACCGACACCAATGAGGGGGAACTATTCCTCCCACCGACACCAATGAGGGGGAACTATTCCTCCCACCGACACCAATGAGGGGGGAACTATTCCTCCTCCTACTGGCACTGTTGTAATTTTTTACTCACACTCACCACCAAGGATGAGGCACCGTTTACTAAAGGAACATAAACTGCCCGTTTAAAAAGTTTTTGGAACCCCTATTTAGATTACATACACACACCCCAGGAAAAAAATAATATCTTGGGGAGGAGGAAAGGTCAAATTCTTTGAGGTTTCCTTTAATCGAAGGAGAAACCAAGGCACTGGGGGGGGGGGGGGGGGGGGGGAGTGAATTTAGTCAGATTATTACTGGGCACAATAGCTCCGGTGCATTTGATCTCCACAAAACAGGGACACTTGAAGAAGGGGTACACAGGAACAAAAAAAAGAAAAAAAAAAAAAAGAAATGCAGGATATTGAATTACACACTAAGCTGCTCTTATAGAAGAGAAGGTGCCCATCTGGATTTTATATCGGCCAGTGCAGCTCTAGTGCTGGGCTCTCTTAGATACGCTTTGCACCCACACTTGGTGTGTTTTATGTCTGTCTGGGTGAAGGATTTCTCCGTCCTTTTGAGCTATCGGAGAAATGACTGAAAAAGTAACATCGCGCTACGGCGCTATTCTTGCGTCCCATGATATAAACAGGGTTATCCTGGAACACAGCCCACCCCCGACAATTGCTTGTTTGAAGAAAAAAAAAAAAAAAAAAAAAGAAGGTCTTCCTAGTAGCGGCGGTGGCCTCCAGAATGGCAGACGGCGACTTGTCACAGAAGCACATGCTATGACACAGCTCGCAGAATGCATTTTGGCAAAGGAGCAGCAGGGCAGCAGGTGGCGCAGTAAATATGGCCGCTGTTTAAACACTGGCTGTGGAGAGAACTGTTTGCATATGGAAGATCAGACACAGGACATGGAGGAGACAGGAGGAGGGTGTCAGCCACCTCTCTTCAATAACACCACAAAAAAAAAAGGATACTGTGCTTTGCCGTATTCCAGTGTGTCATCGCCATCAACGTCCAAGTCGGCGTCGCTGTCGTGCGTTTCTTTACTGCTGCACATGATAAAACCGGAACCTGAGCAATGAAGAAAATCAAAAAAAAACGTGTTAAGAACACTTGTCATTTTTTCCTAGGCATTAAAAACGCACCTTACACCGACATACACTGAGAATTCTACTCCAAAAAATAACCCCCCCCCCAAAGACGCTTCTTATTTCATCAAACTTTGTGCAGGATGTTGGACGTCGTCTGCGATTTCATCGTATTCTTATCTTCTATTTGACATGACCGATTGTACAAATCTGAGCGCCAGCCCAACATACAGAAGGGAACATCCAGCCTCAGATCACAGGATTTCTTTCTATTCCCCGTCATCCTTTCGCTGCCAGAGCCGCTCTCAGATTTATTTTTGCACACACGCTTATAAAATAATCATTTTAGGCCTGAAGATTTCATAAACCCCCTAAAACAGGATATATTTTCTGAAAGCAGACACCCCAGAGAATAAGAGCAGTACTTCCAATTTATGTCACAATATTACCGCAAAGGTCTAAGAAACTAGACTAAAATTTCAGTTAAAAGGAAACACAACCTATAATTTGGGGCACACAAACGCAATTAATTACCCAATTCGTTGGTAAAATATAAAATCCGAGGTTGCACCGAGTAGATCGATACCCAACACATCGAACCTTAAATTTGCGTGCGCCCGTGAAATGGTGACAAACTTCAGTACCCGATATTTTCCATGTGCAACCCTAATGGGTTTTACTTCCTCTTTCCCTCCCCCCCCCTGCAAAGTAAAAGCATAATGGACTAGTATGCATCACATACTAGCCCATTATGTGCCACTTGCCTGCCAGCGAAGCCCATGCTGTCCCCGCATCCATCTTCCCCGCCTTTTCCTTTCGGGGCCGCAGATTCCGGCTCTGTCCCTGGCCGGAGTCGTGGAAGCCATCAGTCACGGCACTTGCTAGGAAAGAAACGCCTCGGAGGGGCAGTTTCTTCACAGCGCATGCACTGTTGACATCATCTGAGCACTAAAAGGTAAATATTTCCTAAACAGCGTACATTTAGGCTCGGTTCACACAGGGGCGGCACGACTTGCAGCGAGTCACAGACGCGACCTGCAAACGACTTCAGCGGCGACTTGAAAAACGACTTCTGTATAGAAGTCAATGCAAGTCGCCCCAAAAGTAGTACAGGAACCTTTTTTCTAAGTCGGAGCGTCTTGAGTCGCTCCTATTAGAACGGTTCCGTTGTACAGAACGGAGCGCAACTTGTCAGGCGGCTAAGTCACCTGGACAAGTCGCCCCTGTGTGAACGGAGCCTTAGGTGACAGTACCTATAGGCAAGTCTTATTATAGGCTTACCTATAAGTACAACTTCCCCATTGGGGGTACACAACCACTTTAAAAGCCCCCTATAGGTCATCAGTTTGGTGTTATGAGGTGGACTGGTGATAGAATTATTGCGATCACTCTGGCGCATGCAGCGATATATAACAGGTGTATCGCAATCGGTGCTGGCATGCATAGGAGCCAAATGTGTGCGTTTACATTCATATGCGAGTATATGTGGGGGTGGGGGACCTTATGTGCTCACAGTTTTTACAACTTAAACATTTCTTTTTTTTTTTTACATCACATAGGGGACAAAAAGGGCCCCTATCTGATGATTTTTTTGGCAACAGGTTGTCTTTAGAGACATCCGGGGTCTGAGTCACTCTCTCCCCTGTGCTCCACTGAATGTAACGTAATGCTGATCACATTGCATTATTTTCTGGGTAGGGTGGCTGGGGACACGGAGAGGCGAACCCGGAAGTGACGTCTAACATGTCACTTCCAGGTCACCAATAAGAAGGGGAGGAGAGCGGATGAGTGTGGAAGGAATTGGGGGCAGCACAGCCGTCCAAATGCTTCCATCTGGCAGGCAAGAGTCTGCTTGTCATATTTACACCCAATCCTGGGGGCTGTGTTTTATTTATTTATTTAAATAAAAAGTAAAATACAAGTCATACTTACCTGCTCTGTAATGGTTTTGCACGGAGCAGCCCGCTGGCGCTCCAGGCCCCTCCCCTTTATCGGGTGCCCCCAGGGAAAGCCACTTTCCCTAGGGGCACCTGTGCATGCCCACTCCTGAGTCTTGTTGCTGCATCCATTGGCACAGACAGACCCCCCGATCTTCATAGTTAGTAAGGTTGAATAAAGACACCAGTCCATCCAGTTCAACCTGAGTGAGTGTCTACAATTGTCCCTATCCCTGTACATTGCACACTCACATTGGTCCCTACCCTCAAGGTGCCCACAATCCAAGGTCCCCATTCATATACTAGGGCCAATTTTGGACAGAAGCCAATTAACCTACCTGCATGTCTTTGGAGGGTGGGAGGAAACCGGAGTACCCGGAGGAAACCCACGCAGGCACAGGGAGAACATGCAAACTCCAGGCAGGTAGTGTCGTGGTTGGGATTTGAACCCGCGACCTTCTTACTGCTAGGTGAGAGTGCTGACCACTACATCAATGTGCCGCCCACGATCTCACCGGATTAGACTGACAGCCAATCATTCTCGCTGCTACCAATCAGTCCAATGAGAGGAGAGAGCGGCGGGAGAAGCTGTGCTCGTGCACATCGCTGGATTGGGTGGGCTCAAGTAAGGAAAAGGGGGGCAGGGACTGTCTGATTTAGAACCACTTTAAAAATGTCCCTCCCCCCCCCCTTCCTAACACCTGACTCTCCTGTGTCACAGAAATCTATATATTTACCTATTTTCAGCCTGCTTCGGTCTAGTGATCCCTGTGTCAGCCAGCGGCAGCTGCAGGGGAGACAAGAGAGAGTGCTTGACAACGGCTGGACGCCACCCATGGGCTCCCATGTCCCATCCGTTGTTGCCGGTCCCTCCTCTCCCCTACAGCTGCCGCCGCTGGCTGACACAGGGGAGCATAATCATGTGCCCAAACCAAGCACAAAATAGGCAAGTACCGTATATACTGGAGTATAAGCCGAGTTTTTCAGCACATTTTTTTGTGCTGAAAATGCCCCCCTCGGCTTATTCTCGAGTCAAGCACTTTTCTGCAGCAGAGAATGACATTTTCCAAACCAAAATTTGGGGCCCCGTATCTCGGGGCCACTTGGTGCTAGGAACCCCAAGTGTGCAAACACAGTGGAACTAGCACTACAACATATCCAAAGCTGGGGCTCCTAGCACCAAGTGGCCCAGAGATACGGGGGCCCCAAAGTCGGTTCGCAAAATGTCATTCTCTGCTGCAGAAAAGTGCTTGACATTTACCGAACCGAATTTGGGGCCCTGTATGTCAGGGCCACTTGGTGCTAGGAGCCCCAGGATATCCATGGATATGTTGTAGTGCTAGTTCTACTGTGTTTGCACACCGAATTTGGGGTTCTAGCACCAAGTGGCCCCCGAGATATGGGCACCAAAGTCAGTCAACTGTGTCCATCTGCAACAATGTCATTTCGGGACCCTTTGGGTCCAGAGACCCCAAATTTTGGCTGTAGATAGGGGGCATCTAGGAACCCTTAAAGCGGAGGTCCACCCTAAAGTGGACCTTCCGCTCATCGGAACCCTCCCCCCCTCCGGTGCCACAATCGGCACCTTTCAGGGGGGAGGGGGGTGCAGTTACCTGGATAATCCAGGTAACTGCACCCACTTCCGGGATAGCTCTCTGCGGAAAGGGGCGTAACTTACGCCCCTTTCCGCAAGTGCCCGCCCCTTCCCGCTGCCTGCTGGGAAACACACAGATCCCAGAGGCAGCGGGGAGCGTCCTTATTGCACAGCGTGATTCGCGCATGCGCAGTAGGGAACCGGGAAATGAAGCCGAAAGGCTCCATTTCCTGATTCCCATACCCAAGATGGCGGCGGCAGGACCCGACAGGCGACCTAGAGATCGGCTTCGGGTGCCGACATCGCGGGCGCGCTGGACAGGTAAGTGTCACTATTTTAAAAGTCAGCAGCTGCAGTATTTGTAGCTGCTGGCTTTAAAAAAAAAAAAAAAAAAACGCGGAGTCCCGGTGGACTCCCGCTTTAACTGCCGAGTTTGAAGTTTGGGGGACCTATGGCTGCAAATGGGCACAGTAAGGCTGCAAATGGGCATTGTTGACCCTCTTTTCCACTTACAGTAGCTGCGCATTTCTCACCCTAATGCTTATATTCGAGTCAATTCGTTTTCCCAGTTTTTTGTGGTAAAATTAGGTGCCTCGGCTTATGTTCGAGTATATACGGTATATACTTCTCTTCTAGACAGGTTAGTTGGCATTGGTGTTTACAAAGGGATACATTAAGACTAGTTAGGTATGAAATTTTCAAAAATAGGAGGCAGTCTAGGGAACACAGGCCGCTTCTACAAATGAATGGGCGGCAGGAGGTGCACGGATCTGCAGACCGGAGCCTTCACAGTGCTGATGGTTACAGAGTTCCAGTCCGGCAGACATCGAAGAGAAATGAAATCGTATGAGGCGGCAGATAAAGAACATTCAGAAAATTCTCAACAATCTGCACTGCACTCCAGGGATCCAATAAAATGAAGCAGCAAATTGATGTGACGTTTCAGGGCAAGTCTTCACCCAGATGATCATTAATGTGATTAACAATTCTCATAAAAGCTTTTTTTTTTCGCATGTCCAGGTGACGGCAATTCCCAGAAATCAAGGTGAAGGAAACTACCCAACGTTGCCTTCTGCCAGTGCTACACATTTGGTGACAGTTTTAAACAGTGTCCCTGCGGAGGATGACCCCGGCCTTCCTGCTGTCGCCTCTGTGTGCGTGCGCCAGTGAAAACGTCCAGCAGCTGTTCAAATATTTGACGTCTGAAAACGCTCGACTCTGGACACAAAGTCAATTCTAGCCGGTGTTTTTTCTGTCGTTGTGAAGGATAGCAGACGTGGAAGGGTGACACTCTGCACCCCGTGTCCCCCACCCTGTCACCTCCATTCCCAGCGACGGAGGAGTCTCATCGAGGCTGCCAGGGAGGCTGGAAACAGTCTGACCTTTCTGAGAGCTTTGGAATGAGATGTGTGATGATGGGGGGGGGAAGAGAAATCCGTTTGCTGGGATGATAATCTGCACATGTGCAGGAAGCAAACCTCTCATTCTTATCTACTAGCAAAAGTGTGCCGGGACCGGGCAGTACAGAATGCTGGAATTACATGACATTGGATTTAGAGTTTCCAACAAATGACCTTCACATCTCAATGAAGCTGAAGAGAGCTTGTCACCAACCTGTCCAATCTGTGGATATAACACACATTGTTTGGCCTGAACAAATGAGAACGCTGGCCAGCCATATTTCAGTGTGATCGAACGCTCTCCTGTATCTCAGTCAGATATCTTAACAGTGTTTGGGTATGTCTTCACAAAATGCAAATAAACTTAAAACAAGAGTGTAAAAATATTGTCATGTGTGAAGACATCTCAACACTGTACTGGAGAGTAGAGCTCAGCGGTGACACGGATACTGGAGAGTATGTAGCTCTCAATGGTGACACGGATACTGGAGAGTATGTAGCTCTCAATGGTGACACGGATACTGGGGAGTGAGCTGTGTGTACTGGAGAGCAGATCTCACTGGTGACGTGGATACTGGAGAGTGAGCTGTGTGTACTGGAGTGCAGATCTCACTGGTGATGTGGATACTGGGGAGTGAGCTCTGTGTAATGGAGAGCAGATCTCACTGGTGATGTGGATACAGGACAGTGAGCTGCGTGTACTGGAGAGCAGATCTCACTGGTGACGTGGATACTGGGGCGTGAGCTGCGTGTACTGGAGAGCAGATCTCACTGGTGATGTGGATACTGGAGAGTGAGCTGCGTGTACTGGAGAGCAGATCTCACTGGTGACGTGGATACTGGGGCGTGAGCTGCGTGTACTGGAGAGCAGATCTCACTGGTGACGTGGATACTGGGGCGTGAGCTGCGTGTACTGGAGAGCAGATCTCACTGGTGACATGGATACTGGAGAGTGAGCTGTGTGTACTGCAGAGCAGATATCACTGGTGACGTGGATGCTGGAGAGTGAGCTGTGTGTACTGGAGTGCAGATATCACTGGTGACGTGGATACTGGAGAGTGAGCTGTGCGTACTGGGGTGCAGAGATCACTGGTGACGTGGATACTGGAGAGTGAGCTGTGTGTACTGGAGTGCAGATATCACTGGTGACGTGGATACTGGAGAGTGAGCTGTGTGTACTGGGGTGCAGAGATCACTGGTGACGTGGATACTGGAGAGTGAGCTGTGTGTACTGGAGTGCAGATATCACTGGTGACGTGGATACTGGAGAGTGAGCTGTGTGTACTGGGGTGCAGAGATCACTGGTGACGTGGATACTGGAGAGTGAGCTGTGTGTACTGGAGTGCAGATATCACTGGTGATGTGGATACTGGAGAGTGAGCTGTGTGTACTGGAGTGCAGATCTCACTGGTGACGTGGATACTGGGGCGTGAGCTGCGTGTACTGGAGTGCAGATATCACTGGTGACGTGGATGCTGGGGAGTGAGCTGTGTGTACTGGAATGCAGATATCACTGATGTGGATACTGGGGAGTGAGCTGCATGTATTGGAGAGCAGATATCACTGGTGATGTGGATACTGGGGAGTGAGCTGCATGTATTGGAGAGCAGATATCACTGGTGATGTGGATACTGGAGAGTGAGCTGCGTGTACTGGAGAGCAGATATCACTGGTGATGTGGATACTGGGGAGTGAGCTGTGTGTACTGGAGTGCAGATCTCACTGGTGAGGTGGATACTGGAGAGTGAGCTGTGTGTACTGGAGTGCAGATCTCACTGGTGAAGTGGATACTGGAGAGTGAGCTGTGTGTACTGGAGTGCAGATCTCACTGGTGAAGTGGATACTGGAGAGTGAGCTGTGTGTACTGGAGTGCAGATCTCACTGGTGACGTGGATACTGGGGCGTGAGCTGTGTGTACTGGAGTGCAGATCTCACTGGTGACGTGGATGCTGGGGAGTGAGCTGTGTGTACTGGAATGCAGATATCACTGATGTGGATACTGGGGAGTGAGCTGCATGTATTGGAGAGCAGATATCACTGGTGATGTGGATACTGGAGAGTGAGCTGTGTGTACTGGAGAGCAGATCTCACTGGTGAGGTGGATACTGGAGAGTGAGCTGTGTGTACTGGAGAGCAGATCTCACTGGTGAGGTGGATACTGGAGAGTGAGCTGTGTGTACTGGAGTGCAGATCTCACTGGTGAGGTGGATACTGGAGAGTGAGCTGTGTGTACTGGAGAGCAGATCTCACTGGTGAGGTGGATACTGGAGAGAGAGCTGTGTGTACTGGAGTGCAGATCTCACTGGTGAAGTGGATACTGGAGAGTGAGCTGTGTGTACTGGAGTGCAGAGATGACTGGTGACGTGGATACTGGAGAGTGAGCTGTGTGTACTGGAGTGCAGATATCACTGGTGACGTGGATACTGGAGAGTGAGCTGTGTGTACTGGAGTGCAGATATCACTGGTGATGTGGATACTGGGGAGTGAGCTGTGTTTACTGGAGAGCAGATATCACTGGTGACGTGGATACTGGAGAGTGAGCTGTGTGTACTGGAGAGCAGATATCACTGGTGAAGTGGATACTGGAGAGTGAGCTGTGTGTACTGCAGAGCAGATCTCACTGGTGAAGTGGATACTGGGGAGTGAGCTGTGTGTACTGCAGAGCAGATCTCACTGGTGACGTGGATACTAGAGAGTGAGCTGTGTGTACTGGAGTGCAGATATCACTGGTGATGTGGATACTGGGGAGTGAGCTGTGTGTAATGGAGAGCAGATCTCACTGGTGATGTGGATACTGGAGAGTGAGCTGTGTGTACTGCAGAGCAGATCTCACTGGTGACGTGGATACTGGAGAGTGAGCTGTGTGTACTGGAGAGCAGATCTCACTGGTGACGTGGATACTGGGGCGTGAGCTGCGTGTACTGGAGTGCAGATATCACTGGTGACGTGGATACTGGGGAGTGAGCTGTGTGTACTGGAGTGCAGATATCACTGGTGACGTGGATGCTGGAGAGTGAGCTGTGTGTACTGGAGTGCAGATATCACTGGTGACGTGGATACTGGAGAGTGAGCTGTGCGTACTGGGGTGCAGAGATCACTGGTGACGTGGATACTGGAGAGTGAGCTGTGTGTACTGGAGTGCAGATATCACTGGTGACGTGGATACTGGAGAGTGAGCTGTGTGTACTGGGGTGCAGAGATCACTGGTGACGTGGATACTGGAGAGTGAGCTGTGTGTACTGGAGTGCAGATATCACTGGTGACGTGGATACTGGAGAGTGAGCTGTGTGTACTGGGGTGCAGAGATCACTGGTGACGTGGATACTGGAGAGTGAGCTGTGTGTACTGGAGTGCAGATATCACTGGTGATGTGGATACTGGAGAGTGAGCTGTGTGTACTGGAGTGCAGATCTCACTGGTGACGTGGATACTGGGGCGTGAGCTGCGTGTACTGGAGTGCAGATATCACTGGTGACGTGGATGCTGGGGAGTGAGCTGTGTGTACTGGAATGCAGATATCACTGATGTGGATACTGGGGAGTGAGCTGCATGTATTGGAGAGCAGATATCACTGGTGATGTGGATACTGGGGAGTGAGCTGCATGTATTGGAGAGCAGATATCACTGGTGATGTGGATACTGGAGAGTGAGCTGCGTGTACTGGAGAGCAGATATCACTGGTGATGTGGATACTGGGGAGTGAGCTGTGTGTACTGGAGTGCAGATCTCACTGGTGAGGTGGATACTGGAGAGTGAGCTGTGTGTACTGGAGTGCAGATCTCACTGGTGAAGTGGATACTGGAGAGTGAGCTGTGTGTACTGGAGTGCAGATCTCACTGGTGAAGTGGATACTGGAGAGTGAGCTGTGTGTACTGGAGTGCAGATCTCACTGGTGACGTGGATACTGGGGCGTGAGCTGTGTGTACTGGAGTGCAGATCTCACTGGTGACGTGGATGCTGGGGAGTGAGCTGTGTGTACTGGAATGCAGATATCACTGATGTGGATACTGGGGAGTGAGCTGCATGTATTGGAGAGCAGATATCACTGGTGATGTGGATACTGGAGAGTGAGCTGTGTGTACTGGAGAGCAGATCTCACTGGTGACGTGGATACTGGAGAGTGAGCTGTGTGTACTGCAGAGCAGATCTCACTGGTGAGGTGGATACTGGAGAGAGAGCTGTGTGTACTGGAGTGCAGATCTCACTGGTGAAGTGGATACTGGAGAGTGAGCTGTGTGTACTGGAGTGCAGAGATGACTGGTGACGTGGATACTGGAGAGTGAGCTGTGTGTACTGGAGTGCAGATATCACTGGTGACGTGGATACTGGAGAGTGAGCTGTGTGTACTGGAGTGCAGATATCACTGGTGATGTGGATACTGGGGAGTGAGCTGTGTTTACTGGAGAGCAGATATCACTGGTGATGTGGATACTGGAGAGTGAGCTGTGTGTACTGCAGAGCAGATCTCACCGGTGACGTGGATACTGGAGAGTGAGCTGTGTGTACTGGAGAGCAGATATCACTGGTGAAGTGGATACTGGAGAGTGAGCTGTGTGTACTGCAGAGCAGATCTCACTGGTGAAGTGGATACTGGGGAGTGAGCTGTGTGTACTGCAGAGCAGATCTCACTGGTGACGTGGATACTAGAGAGTGAGCTGTGTGTACTGGAGTGCAGATATCACTGGTGATGTGGATACTGGGGAGTGAGCTGTGTGTAATGGAGAGCAGATCTCACTGGTGATGTGGATACTGGAGAGTGAGCTGTGTGTACTGCAGAGCAGATCTCACTGGTGACGTGGATACTGGAGAGTGAGCTGTGTGTACTGGAGAGCAGATCTCACTGGTGACGTGGATACTGGGGCGTGAGCTGCGTGTACTGGAGTGCAGATATCACTGGTGACGTGGATACTGGGGAGTGAGCTGTGTGTACTGGAGTGCAGATCTCACTGGTGACGTGGATACTGGGGCGTGAGCTGCGTGTACTGGAGTGCAGATATCACTGGTGACGTGGATACTGGGGAGTGAGCTGTGTGTACTGGAGTGCAGATATCACTGGTGACGTGGATGCTGGGGAGTGAGCTGTGTGTACTGGAATGCAGATATCACTGATGTGGATACTGGGGAGTGAGCTGCATGTATTGGAGAGCAGATATCACGGGTGACGTGGATACTGGGGAGTGAGCTGTGTTTACTGGAGAGCAGATATCACTGGTGATGTGGATACTGGGGAGTGAGCTGTGTTTACTGGAGAGCAGATATCACTGGTGATGTGGATACTGGGGAGTGAGCTGTGTTTACTGGAGAGCAGATATCACGGGTGACGTGGATACTGGGGAGTGATTTTGGAGCTGGCTTGAAATATCCCACATGAATCGTTTAGCTGTTGACCAAAAAAAAAAAAAAATGGCATTTGGAACTAAGCAGAAAATTAAAACAAACTGAGTGAAGACTAAAAAAAAAAAACCCCAAAAAAACGAAAACACTTGTGTGAAGAATTGTAATATCTACAGATGGTTAGAGTTTGTCATAAAAGGCCCAACTCCTCTGAGACAGGGTGCAATAACAGGTTCACAATCAATATGTGGTTAACAGATTGGAGGTAAAACGCGTGATGCTATGGGGCATGGACTAAATGCAATAGGAAGCTTCTTGCTAAATCATTACTGGAATGAAGTCAGTTCTGAATTCAAAGGGGGGTTAAACCTGATGCATGATAGGAGACCACTAAGAATAATGCTGCAAAATAATCACTTTGTAGCCTAGTTAGCTTTAGGTTTAAAAATGAAAACTTTCTTGAGACTGTTAGAAAGGCGTAGGAAAAGCCAACACAAATTAGAAAAAAGAAACGGCGAGACAAAAAGGAAAACCAGCAATGTTTCCCCTTTGAGAGGAAGAGGTTGACTAATAAAGATTGATGAAAAGCACACAGAGTTGGTGCAAAAACACAAAGTTGCAGCTCTCCTGTTCCCGTTGTTGCTCGGCAGGTGAGCTGACAAGTAATTCCGGTGTTCGCATTGAGTGGCACCTCTATAAACCTCCTGTCACTTTGGAGACAAACTTCTCTCATCAATCAGAGCCCACCTATCAGGATCACTTACACTGCAGCACTCTGACTGCTGTTCTGACAGTGCGGGATTGCTGCGGCCTCTCCACAAATCAACAAACTGCTTTGTAATGCAGCACAGAGAACATTGCCGCTTCTAACACAACATCTCGGGCAATGCGATCAGTCGAATATTTACTTTGGTTCAGGAGGTGGAAAAAAAAAACCCGGCTTTTCCGAAGTGTGGGCATCAGACTTACAAGCCTCAGGCCCCGGAGATGGGCAGCTACGAGGAAATAGAGGTTTGAATTAGAAGAAGCACAAAAAAAAAAAAGTGACCTGCTGCTGCTTTTCGGAAATTCTTAGTTCCGCCACAGCTGGAGTCGGACTGAACACAAGCCGAGCCGCGTGTTATTCAACTCAAAATCTAGGACAACTTCTTCTAAACATAACCGCATCTCCTACCTGCAAGGACGGCCTATTGTCCTCAAATAGTGCCCTGCTTTTCAGAGGGTTCCTCACACGGTATCAGGAGGGGGGGGGGGGCACATGTTCTGAAATCCTACAGAGTGCCCAACTACTGGGCTGAAGAAAACAACTCATAATACACAAGAAAAGCAAAACTTTGACCTGCTTTACAGTATGGCGTGTCAATCTATTGGAGACACGTATGTGATGTTCCATGCCCAATGACAGAACACAAGACTCTAAATAGAGAGAAAGATCAGCGGCTCGATGCCTGGACAGAACAAACCCTCCAAACAACAAAGGCGTCAGATACCCATCCGTGACCCGTCCTGTGTGTATGCAGCATTTTATACATTTACTGCAATCCTAGAGGAGCTCGGCGTTCCCCTTCCTCCTGCTGGTGACCCCCTCTAGTGATATAATGATCTATATAGAGGAATCAGGACCTCCTTCCTCCTGCTGGTGACCCCTCTAGTGATATAAAGATCTATATAGAGGAATCAGGACCTCCTTCCTCCTGCTGGTGACCCCTCTAGTGATATAAAGATCTATATAGAGGAATCAGGACCTCCTTCCTCCTGCTGGTGACCCCTCTAGTGATATAAAGATCTATATAGAGGAATCAGGACCTCCTTCCTCCTGCCGGTGATCCCTCTAGTGATATAAAGATCTATATAGAGGAATCAGGACCTCCTTCCTCCTGCCGGTGATCCCTCTAGTGATATAAAGATCTATATAGAGGAATCAGGACCTCCTTCCTCCTGCCGGTGACCCCTCTAGTGATATAAAGATCTATATAGGGGAATCAGGACCTCCTTCCTCCTGCTGGTGACCCCTCTAGTGATATAAAGATCTATATAGAGGAATCAGGACCTCCTTCCTCCTGCTGGTGACCCCTCTAGTGATATAAAGATCTATATAGAGGAATCAGGACCTCCTTCCTCCCGCTGGTGACCCCTTTAGTGATATAAAGATCTATATAGAGCAGGGATATGCAATTAGCGGACCTCCAGCTGTTGCAAAACTACAAGTCCCATCATGCCTCTGCCTCTGGGTGTCATGCTTGTGGCTGTCAGTGTCTTGCTATTCCACATGGGACTGGTAGTTCTGCAACAGCTGGAGGTCCGCTAATTGCATGTCCCCGATATAGAGGAATCAGGACCTCCTTCCTCCCGCTGGTGACCCCTCTAGTGATATAAAGATCTATATAGAGGAATCAGGACCTCCTTCCTCCTGCTGGTGACCCCTCTAGTGATATAAAGATCTATATAGAATCAGGACCTCCTTCCTCCTGCTGGTGACCCCTCTAGTGATATAAAGATCTATATAGAGGAATCAGGACCTCCTTTCTTCTGCTGGTGACCCCCTCTTCTGATGCACCCCAGAACTCTATTCACTTTGCCCACTGTTTGGCCACACCCAGTTTGCTCATTTTGCAATCATAAAAAAAATAAAACACTCCCAATGTTAAGACCCAAGTTACTGTATTCGATTTATATACAAACTTTGCGGTCTGGGGAGAAAGAGCAACCAAACAAAATGAACTTTAGCAGTTCACACCTAAAGTTATTCTAAAGCCTTAAGTTTTTTTTTTTTCCTTAATGCATTCTAAACAATAATGTTAAAAACCTTCTGTGCTGCAGCTCTCCCCCCCCCCCCCCCCGCCCTCCTTTTTGTTACCTGAGCCCAATCAAGCGGCAAGCACGGGAGCAGCATCTCTCAACACTGTCTTCCTTCTCACTTGGAAGATTGACAGCGGCGGGAGCCATTGGCTTCCACCACTGTCAATCAAATGCTGTGGCATGGGATTGGCTTCCACCACTGTCAATCAAATGCTGTGACACAAGAGCGCAGACAAGGCGGCTTGGGAGCAAGCACAGGTGCCCCCAAAGAAAGAAGCTTTCAGTGGGGGCACTTGCCAAAAGAAGAGGGACCAGGGGTGGCGGCAGGGGATCCTAGAATAAGAGGAGGAATGGGGCTGCACCATTACACAGCAGGCAAGTGTGGGATATACCATGTTTATTTTAATAAAAAAAAAAAAATAATAAAAAAAAAATAATATGAAGATAAATCATATGTGTTTTTTAAGCTTAAAGAAAAACTAAAGGTTCAGTTTAAAAAAAAAACAAAAAACAAACCCAAAACAAAAATCATGTCACACTTACCTCCTCTGTGGAGCTCGTTTTGCAGAGTGGCCCTGATCCTTCTCTTCTGGGGTCCTTCAGCAGTGCTCCTGGCTCCTCCTCCTCTCGAGTGCCCCGTTGAAGCGCTCTCCATCGGGGGACACTTGTGCGGACGCGCTCCCGTGTCCTGCTGCTGCGTCAATTGACACAGAAGGCAGGATTCGGCTCCAGCATCATTGGATTTGATTGACAGCACCAGGAGCCAATGGCTGCGCTGCTATTATTCTATCCAATCAGGACCCGAGACACCAGCTGGAGCGCGTGTGTCGTTCCCGGCGCAGGAACGATTGGGCCAAGTAAAAGGGGGACTGGTGGACTACAAGAGGTTTTTCAAAATGAGGAAGGGTTAGTCGTCCTTGTCCCCCCCCCTTTTTTTTAAAAAAAATTCTGGTTGTGTTACTCCAACAGGGGTGCCGACATCAAGAAACGCTCTTTTACTAGCAGAGTGCTTCAATTACTAGAGCGCGTTACCTTTCTACTGTTCTATTTCCTCGCACAGGGCCCGATATGCAAGGTGTCTTTTTCAGCCAACAAAAATAACGTTTATTTATTTCGGGGACCCCTACAACAACACCGCAAGAGAGAAATGTGATGAGCGACTGGCAGTGGTTTTCAGTCGGAGCCGTCTCCCACCTGCAGGCAGGCTGCCAGTTAAGTGAGCAGGCAGGAAGAGGACGTAAAGCTCTACCTAAAGCAGTGGCTTTATTTTCTCGAGCACTCCACATTTCTGGAGAAATAACTAGTGCTGACAGGAAAGGGATCAGAGCAGTTTAACAACTCGGGCAATCAAACCCGGAGCATTAAAGCGGGAGGGGAAATGTCCCGGCACCTGAGGACTCGGCGCTCGCCTGGAGAACAGCTGGAAATCATACGCCAGATCCCAGAAACAAGCCCAGAGCACACAGCGGGCCCCTGGGCCGACTTCTAATTAATGACACACCGAAAGGCTTTCTGCTTTTACAGGGCAGAAGTGAAAATATGCAAGTGTTGAAATGCTACATTTCATTAAAAAGGAGGGGGGGGGGGGGGAGCAACTCTTTAACCCAAAACTAGATTTTTTTTATGACCCTGCCAGCAAAATGAAATTCACTGTTAATTTAATCAATTAATCAGCATATTGATTCACAAAAGCAGGATTGGCAAGGGGCCACATGCGGCGGATGTGAACACACTTGCAGACTGCTGTACAGCCAGAAGTTGTAACCAGTAACAGAGATCCTCCCCATTGCTGGATACGACTTCTGAGAACAGCAGCAAGAAGGTATAATGGGGGATACAATACAACCGCAGGGCAGACTTTGTTCCTGTCTGGGAGGAGGGCTCCTTAATGCCGCACAGAGTTTAGATTTGAACCACGTTGAGAAAATACTGCATGGCATAAAAAAAAAATAGCAAAACCCAGTTTTATTCTCTAGGGCTTCTGCTTAAAAAATAAAAAAAAAACATTAAAATATTTTTTTTATATAATAAAATATATATATATATATATATATATAATTTTATTATATAAAAAAAATATTTCAATGTTTTTTTTATATATATATATATATATAAATATAATAATAAAATATTAATATAATGTGTGTGTGTATATATATATATATATATATATATATATATATATATATATATATATATATATATATATATATATATATATATATATATCTATATCTATATCAACATGGTATATTGGGAGCACCACACCCAAAATGTTGAAATCCAAATAGGAGGTTTTTATTCCAAACACATATAGTGAACTCAATATCCATCGCATTTTAGGTTTCTCAAGATACTCATCACCACCCCCTTTCATCAAGGCTTAAAGTGTTACTGAACCCATAACAGTAAAATCTGTCTGTGTATGCAGTAAAGCATGCTTGTTATACTCACTTTGAATAACGTAAAAATGCAGCTGGTCCTGTCTTCTCGGATCCTCCTCTTCTTCCACTGTCCCCAATCTATCTCTTGATACTACAGTTTTTGGAGTCACTCGGCACATGCTCAGTTTGGTGTGAATTGCTAGAGTTTTTTTCTTGGGAGAGAACATGTGATCAGCACAGGGCCAATCGGCACTGTCCAGAAAGGGGCAGGGTCATGCAGCCTCATAGGACAGTCAGAGAATGAAAACTCCTCATACAAGCTTTAATCAGACACCAATAGAAGTCACAAGACTGCTATATACTGCTGATGAGAAAAAAAGAAAAAAAAAGAAGAGGTATTTATCAGTTTATATTTACTAAAATATTCGCATTTCCATGCTCTGTGTACTATGGAAGAGCAGATATAGTGAGTGCAGAGTCCTGGGGAGAGCAGATATAGTGAGTGCAGGCTCCTGGGGAGAGCAGATATAGTGAGTGCAGGCTCCTGGGGAGAGCAGATATAGTGAGTGCAGGCTCCTGGGGAGATCAGATATAGTGAGTGCAGGCTCCTGGGGAGAGCAGATATAGTGAATGCAGGCTCCTGGGGAGAGCAGATATAGTGAGTGCAGGCTCCTGGGGAGACCAGATATAGTGAGTGCAGGCTCCTGGGGAGAGCAGATATAGTGAATGCAGGCTCCTGGGGAGAACAGATATAGTGAGTGCAGGCTCCTGGGGAGAGCAGATATAGTGAGTGCAGGGTCCTGGGGAGAGCAGATATAGTGAGTGCAGGCTCCTGGGGAGAGCAGATATAGTGAGTGCAGGCTCCTGGGGAGAGCATTTTTTTTTTTCCTCTCTTCTCAGCACAACACTGAAAGCCATATTTTCGGCTGCTGAAATTTCGGTGCATCATTAGGAGCAGCAAATCATACTTTACTTTTGCTAAAATAGAAAGATTTGATGTCAGTGCAGCAAATTAACTTACAGGCTGCACGGCGGCGAATGTCAGCTCCTTCATACAAAGGGTGAGATTTTCCTTTAAAAATGTTGCACATTTCTCGAAAGGATGATGTTCTACATATAAAATGTATTGCAAGTCATCATGGAGGAGGAAAAAAAAAAAAAAAGGCAAAAATATGTATTTTAGGAGAAATAAAAAAAAAAAAAGGTAAAAGTAAAGTAAACTATTGGTAGAGATGGAGGGGGCAGGCGGCGAGGGGGCAGGACGTGTCTTTGTTGGAGCCGCAGAGAGAGAGAGAGAGAGAGAGAGAGATGTGCTGTCTGGTTAATTTAGAAGCCAGGTTGGTAATCGGGTTTATTTAGTCATTGGCTTCCCCGGTTGGCAGTGCAGGAGGGGAGAGAGGCTTTCTATTAGAGCGGGGCCCGTCCTTGGGGAAATTCTCTCCCTCGCAGCTCATGTTACGCTCCCGTCATTGCTGGCAGCTTTTATACACATTTCCAGCTCTTTAATTAAAAGTCACAGAGCTGCACGGCCAATCAGCTTGCGCAGAGGAGGATAACAACCTGCCAGAGTTATTTAGAAAGGAGCAAAAAAGGCAAAAATGTTGAGAAGTGATTACCAGAGAGAGAGAGAGAGAGGGAGCGCGAGGCTGCACATCGCAGCAATTAACTGACACCAAACCATCGGCCTTTGTCTGCTTATCTGCAGGAATATTCATCTGATAGTGGAAGGTGAAACAGATCCATTGTACAAATAACGTTCCGATAGGCACCCGAACCGGCCAATCAGGTTCAGTCTTCAAATGACAGGAAGCATCTAAATCGGATCCTTCAGCTATACACAAATATATTATAATATATATATATATATATATATATATAACGAGGATCAGCGGGGTACTGCGTGCAGCTGAATGCTTCATAACTGAACCCCTATGAGAGTGTTGTAGGCAAGTGCTGCAGCTTCAAAAGGGAACAAAGCTTCTTTCTTTCTCACAACATGCAGTAGAAGCTGCTGCAAGTCGGATACAGCCTGCCCTGCTGCTGCAGGATACCCAGCACCATCTAGCAATCAGGGGTCTCAAACTGGTGGCCCCTCCAGCTGTAAGTCCCACCATGTCTCTGCCTGTGGGAGTCATTCTTGTAACTGTCAGCCTTGCAATGCCTCATGGGACTTGTAGTTTTGCAACAGCTGGAGGGGCGCCAGTTTGAGACCCCATTCTAGCTGGTTCCACCCCAGCCTGACTCCCCCTGGCCCCACCCCCTTTCATTCATTGGTTTCCAGTTCCTTCAATCATGGAGACCCGGTGTCCTATCATATACGGTTCCCCCTATCGTATAGTGTCCTCTGTGTACTGCGCATGCGCAGTACACAGCACACACACAGATTCCGAAAATCTCCGAAGATGAACGGCGCCTGCGCCGTGAGTCCAGGTTCTATCCCCACCATCCAAGTGGACATAGAGTTGGAATATAAAAAAAGAGCCGAGCCCTCTTATTTTACCAGCCCTATGTCCGCTTGGATGGTGGGGCTACCACCTCCACTCACGGCGCAGGCGCCGTTCATCTTCAGAGATTTTCTGAAGCTTCTTCTTCCCCGTACTGCGCATGCGCAGTATGGGGCGGACACTATATGATGGCAGGACACTATCTGCCAGGACACCGGCATCACATGTGGGCGTTACTCATGCAAATAAAAGCCTGCCTTGGAACACACACACACTCCCTCCAGCAAAGAAAGACCCGCTCCAGGTGTCCGATTCCAAAAAAGATCTCCTCCCTCTTCAGGTGTGGGTGCGGCTCAATATGCAAGAAAAGAACAGAACAGAAGTCCGGATGGCCGCACTCTGATGACATATTAAATCTTTATTGATATCAATCCATACAGCAAGGATAAAAACCTCCAACGCGTTTCACACCGTCAGGGTAGGTGCTTACTCAGCTAGGTGTTAAAACACACTCCTCCAGGATGGCATCCACTTTATGAAGGCATTTTGATATTTGCATAACTTCACCCACTGCTTGCATTAGGACTGAGGGCTCATGATAGGGGTACTGAGGCTGGGATGTGTTCAGGAAGCCATGTACAGCACCCCGACGGCCCCTCCCACTAGCCCTGATCTGCCTGAATTGCATAGAGAAGTGCAGGGACAGATTACACCGGATCCAATATAAGGTATGTAATGAAAAGGGAAAGATTTTATTTACAAATTTCCATAGCATGCAACAAAGGGTGCAGGTTATTGGGGGGCCAGCCCCAAGTACTTTTCAGTAGGGGGGGGGGCCTCACCAAGTACTTTTGCTGGTTCCTAAGAAAGGTGGGGCCCACCTGGCTGTGGCCTTCCCCTTGTCACTTGCACTTTTGTCTGCTTTTTATTTCACTTGGTGGATGGAGGGTGTGGGGTCTTGAGTCCTACCCTGAAGTCTAGTCTTCCTCCAACCATCCAGGTGGGGGGGGGGGGTTCTCTTTGGACCTTCACCTATTAAAGAGGGATTCCACCAAAAAAAAAAAAAAATATTAAAAGCCAGCAGCTATAAATACTACAGCTGCTGACTTTTAATAAATGGACACTCACCTGTCCCGGGTTCCAGCGATGCCGGCAGCCGAGGCCGATCGATCGCTCGGCTCTGGGCTGCTGTAGTCACCATTCTAGGTGAGGGAATCAGGAAGTGAAGCGAATCGGCTTCACTTCCCGGTTCCCTACTGCGCATGCGCGAGCCGCGCAATAGGAAATCTCCGCGCTGTCACTGGGACCCGTGTGTGTCCCAGCAGACAGCGCGACAGGGCAGGAAATGGCGTAGACTCCCACGGGAGTCTATGCCCGGAAGTGGGTGAAAATACCTGTCTTTGACAGGTATCTCCACCCCCCCTCCCCCCTGAAAGGTGTCAATTGTGACACCGGAGGGGGGGGGGGGGAGGGTTCCGATCAGCGGAGGTTCCACTTTAGCGTGGAATCCCGCTTTAAGCAGTGGTTGGCTTTGGATGACCAAGAGGAGAGGGGTCTGCCAGGCCTTTTTGGATCACACGCGAGCCTTGCCCCTGTCAGAAGCCTTATGCTCCCAGGGGGTCAGGGAAGGTCCCACTTCTCCGTAAGGTGGACTAGAGTCACACCCTTAAGTGGGGTGGGGGGGGGGGGGGGTTAAGGCCCCTTTCACACTTGTGCGACTTGAAAGTCACGCGATTTTCCCGGCCAATTTGTAGCAATGCCTGTGTAATCTTGAGGTCTATGGACCTCAAGTCGCATTAAAAAAGTCAGCCTAAAGCAGTGCAGGGACTGAACGGCACAGATATGAACGGCACAGATATGAACGGCACAGATATGAACGGCACAGATATGAACGGCACAGATATGAACGGCACAGATATGAACGGCACAGATATGAACGGCACTCATTGGAAATCATGGGCTACGACTTGTCATGCGACTTTGCAGGAAAAAGTCGCAGAAGTGTGAAAAGTGGCCTAAGAGGCGTTTTCTTTTCAAAGCTTTCTGTGACTTTATTATAGTGTTTGACAAAACATTGGACTACGAAGATCCATGAAAAAATAAAGTCTATAGCAGGTTGATGAGCGGAGGAGGAGGGGGGGGGGATAAAGTACAAGCAGAAAAAAAAAAAAAAAAAAAAAAACTTTAGCTTCCATTTTTTTTTTTCAATCACAAAAGCAGAAAAGTGTGAAAATAGAAATGTAAAAAATAAAATAAATAGAATGTTTATGTAAATTGTATTCAGTTCAACAGATGGTAGAAAACGTCCTCCTCTCCCCAATTCTCCGGTATCTCTCTCTCAGAGCCCCCACCGCTCCTCGGGGACAAACTTTCCTCTCCTCAAAGTGAAAATTGTAAGTAGATTTTCCAAATGGAAAGCAATTTCATGATCCACTTTCCTTCCCCCTAAATTGCCATCTTAGCCGGCAGCGAAGGCTGAAAGGTGATTGACTGACGGGGGGGACCTGGACGCAGCCGGCACACTTGGGCGCCTCACGTCTGCCGGTGGGAGGCAGATTGGGTTTGACGTGAACTTCTCTGCAAAGAAAGCAACCTGAGGAGGATTTCTAGTGTCAGGAAAGATTAGAGCGGCTGTCCTTTCACCGCTATAACCTGGAACAATTCTGTACAAAATGGCCGCACATAGGTTAGACGGACCTGAAATCTGCTGACATACAAGTTATCCCAACATCTGGACGGCGACGGTGCAATCAGCACCTGGAAGGCTTCCCCTGTAGGAGGCACACCGGCTCCCCCCCCCCCCATCTGTATCACATAATCGAGGGGTACACACACACACACACACACGGAGCTCTCCACTTGCTCACATTTCCTCCCTCACCTACAATCCAACCGGACAGTTTCCTCAAGCTGGCGTTATCACTCCCTCTAACCACTTTTGGCAGGCAATCTAATTTTCCCTGAAAAGGTCACCGCCATTTTAACTGCCTTTCAATCACATTAAGCACGCTATTGCCTGTGCTTAGAGGCATGTGCCTTTCCTGCTCCTGGCTGAGGTGCGATCAATAGACTGACATACTGCTCACTTCGCGCTCATGTCTCCTCCACACCGAGACGCATCCGACAACTTCCAAATAGTATTTTATTACGTTTGTCCCATCGGTGGACACGCACAGCAAGATAAAAAAGTGACATTACAAGAATGTATGCGAGAGCTAATGTATACCGCGACGACCCAGGACCAGCAAACGTTTGTCATCTGACAGCGAACGTATAGGACCAGCTCAGGGCTGATAGGACGAGGACAGAGGAGCAGAGCCAATAGACTAAAATCTAACATGGGACAGGAGCAGAGGCAATAGACTAAAATCTAACATGGGACAGGAGCAGAGGCAATAGACTAAAATCTAACATGGGACAGGAGCAGAGGCAATAGACTAAAATCTAACATGGGACAGGAGCAGAGGCAATAGACTAAAATCTAACATGGGACAGGAGCAGAGCCAATATACCATGGATATACAATTAGTGGACCGCTAGCTGTTGCAGAACTACAAGTCCCATGAGGCATAGCAAGACTGACAGCCACAAGCATGCCACCCAGAGGCAGAGGCATGATGGGACTTGTAGTTTTGCAACAGCTGGAGGTCCGCTAATTGCAGATCGCCACAATAGACTAAAATCTAACATGGGACAGGATCAGAGCCAATAGACTGAAATCTAACATGGGACAGGATCAGAGCCAATAGACTGAAATCTAACATGGGACAGGAGTAGAGGAGCAGAGCCAATAGACCGAAATTGAACATATAGGACCAGCTCAGTGCTGATAGGACAGGAACAGAGGAGCAGAGCCAATACAGACTGTGAAATCCAACATATATTCCATTGACTGCAATGTGAGCCAATGAGGAGCGAGAGACCGGGAGAGCCGTTGCTCTCATGCACATCACTGAATCTAGATTGGGGCTCAGGCAAGTATTAAAGGTGCGGGGGGGGGGAGGGGGGGGGGTCTTGTTGCTGTACCCAGGTGGTTTTGTTTTGTTTTTACCTTAAAAGCAGAGTTCCACTTAAAAAGGAGCTGCACCTTTTAAAAAAATTATTAAAAGCCAGCAGCTACAAATATTGCAGCTGCTGACTTTTAATCTGCGGCGATCTTGTCCCGGAAGTTAATCCAGGTATCTGCACCCCCTCCCCCCTGAAAGGTGCCGATTGTGGCACCGGAGGGGGGGGGAGGGATCAGATGAGCGGAACTTCCACTTCAGGGTGGAGTTCCACTTTAAGGCTGCTGACTTTTAATAAATCGGACACTTACCTGTCCCAGGGATCCAGCATCGCAGGGGATCTAAGCCCCGCCCGTCCCCCCGCTCAGCGGCGCCGGCTTTTTAACTGTGGGCACCCAATGCGCATGGGCAAACCACGATTGGCTGCGCAATCATCTGGGACACGTCACGTGTCCCAGATGATTGCCTAGAGGGAGGGGGGAGAGGTGATCTCCCTTCCTGCGCTGAGGAAAGTGATGTCAGGAGCCCAGGTGCTGAAGGAGGCAGATTTCGAGGGACTACATAGCAACAGGCATAAAAGGTAAGCACAATTTTTTTTTTTTTTTCCCCATGCACATTAATGAAATTTTTGGGGTGGAACTCCACTTTAATGTATAGAATACATTAAGGCAAAAAAAAAAAAACCCACACACACCTTCAACATTCAGAACCACTTTAAATGTCCCTCTAACACCCACCCCTGACCCACTTATACTCACCTGGTCTGCAATTCACCATCTCTGTGCCGCCATCAGAGCTGCTAGAAAATATCCAATACATCCAGCTTTGGGGGAGCATATGACCCCCCCCAAGATGCAGTGCTCAGGCCCGGTGACCAATCAAGGAGAGCGGCATCGTCAACATCCCGTCCCAAAACCAGCGGAGGGCTAAGCACATTTGTAAACCACATGCATGCACTTTTGGGTAAAATCCATGACACGGTTTTGCAAATTTTCAGATCTTTGCATAAGCCTGACGAAACCTAAATCGGCGGCTGTGATGAAATGCTGACTTGTTAGAGCGCGAGCTTATAGGGTCCAAATTGAAAAAAAAACAAAACAAATTGGCATTTTATGGGTTAAAGGAAACCTGCACACCACAGTGCTGTGCATGCAACCAGTAAGGAGTTAAGCAGCAGATCCAGAGCCATTGTCCCCGCCAATCACTGACAGGCTTATTTTCCCAAGTAAAATCGGCGCGCACCAGGCGTCTCTCTGTGCTGAACGCGGCTCGGTGTCGTCTCCTTTTATGTGCGTTAAGCCATTTAAGAGATGACAGCGCTTTCCTCCTGAGCACAGATAACACTATTGGTTTTAGATTCACTTTACAGCTTTTCTCTGCAGCAGAAAACAAATTCTCTACAAAGGAAGCAGCACTTCAATGAGAACATTAAACGGAGTCCATAGAGAACTGCCAAGGAGCATTCAGCAACACATCAGCTCTCCAAATGTGGAATATGAACACTGAATGTCACATCAGCGGCTTCTCTATACAAAAAACACCTAAACATTCATTTCTGTACAGCCGGGAATAAAACGTTCAATGTTATTCGTCGTTTCTTCACAACACAGAATACAGTTTACTTTGTGTAAAGGGGCTTTGCAGACATGAACACTCTTTCTATTACAAGTGTCACTTTGTACTAAAAAGAGAAATATAGGATATAAAACATACTAGACGGCTGTAGGATCGATCGGATGCTGCATCTGTCCCCCGCTGCCCGTACACCCGAGTAAAGAGCGATCAAACACTGCCGATTACACAGTTCTCAGCGAGTAGAGACCGTCCGTCACTGCTCTCTGCCCTCCTGCAACGCTCACTGGAGTGCTGGGCTGTGGAGGGGGCAGGAGCAGCTGGCTTAGGCTCCCAGTATGCCGAGAGGCTGCTGGTAATGCATCTGGATGGATCCCTTCATTATTGTCAGGATCCCTGTAGAGTCTGCGTCGCAGGAGCGCAGAACTAAATGCACTCTTGTGATCCACAGGAGAAGTATGGCCCAAAAAAGCTTTGGCATTGCTCCTCCATTAATCAGGTGTGGATTTTGGGTGTACAATGAGATAAACAAAAAAAAAAACAAAAAACAAAAAAAAAAACAATTTTATCTAGAATACAGAACAGTCTGCTGTGTCTATAAGATATTGTGTAGTAATATTCCTATTGCTACATTGTAACTACCCACGTTCCTTCATAGCAGATCAAAGTGGTGACATTTTTCAGCACATTTGCAGGTAAAATAAATAAAAATAACTGCTTCTATTTTGCCCTTATTAATCCTCTTAATCATATTCAGCCATCTTTAAAGTGTTCCTAAACTCAGGAGCCCGCATTCACTATATCTGCTCCCCCCCCCCCCAAAAAAAAATAGCAATACACCAAACTGAGCATGTGCAGAATGCCTCCAAGACTCTGTACTCCAAGGAGATGGATTGGGGACTGTGGAAGGGGGAGGATCCAACTAGAAAGGTTCAAACAGCCTTTTTACACAATGCACAGGATTAGCCCCTTCCACAGCGAGAATAACAAGCATGCTTCAGGCTGGGTTCACACTGATGCAGCCGTGGGTCACAGCAGGGGGGTCTGGTGCATCCTTGTACACAGATTCGGGTCCGAATTTTTGCCTGAATTCGCACCTGAAACAGAGCCAAAGACATACAGGTCCAATGTGGACTGCGGCTTCCCCGAAGGTGTGTGAACCAGCTCCATCGAGAGCCAGGCACACTCTTATGTCATGCTAATTGGATGCATAGAAATCCGCATCAGCGTGAACCTAGCCTTACTGCATATACAGACTGATTTCATGGTTGTGGGTTTAGTAACACTTTAACCTTTCCCCTTAGCGGCTATGTGACTGTGGATTTTCTTTTTCTATCCCCCCCCACCCCTTCATTTATATTACTTAAAGCGGTTCTGCACCTAAAAAAAAAAAATATTAAAAGCCAGCAGCTACTAATATTGCAGCTGCTGACTTAATAAAATCACACTTACCTGTCCCAGGGTCCAGCGATGTCGGCGGCAGATGACGAGCGATCGCTCGTCTCGCTGCTGCCCCCGCCACCATCCTCTGTCAGGGAATCGGGAAGTGAAGCATTGCAGCTTCACTGCCCGGTTCCCTACTGCGCATGCACGAGTCGCGCTGCGCGTCTCTTCTGGTCCCCCCGCTGTGTCCTGGGAACTGTGTGTTTCCCAGACATCTGCGGGAGTCCGCGGCGGTCTGCCCGGAAGTGGGTGCAGATACCTGGATTATCCAGGTAACTGCACCCCTGAAAGGAGCCGATTGTGGCACCGGAGGGGGGAGGGATCAGATTAACGGAACTTCCCCTTTAGGGTGAAGAACCGCTTTAATGTTTTTTAACTAGTTGCTTACTGGGCTCTTTCACCCCCCTTACTGCACAGGCCAATGTTCAGCTTTCATCGATGTAACACTGTACCCAAAAGATATTTTTTATAATTTTTTTTTTTTTTTTCACACAAATAGAGCTTTCTTTTGTTGGTATTTAATCGCCACTGGGGTTATTTTTTCTAAAAAAAAAAAAAAAAAAAAAGAAGAAGACCGAAAATGTTGAAAAAGAGCAAAACATTATTCATATTTTGTTGTAAAATTTTTCAAACAGGTAATTTTTCTCTTTCACTGATAGGCGGCACTGGTGGGCACTTAGGGGGCCCGATGTCCCTCTTACAGAAGCCAGTTAACCAGCCGGTAAAAAAAAAAAAAATAAAAGCCGGTAATCAGCTTCTGTTTATACAGGTCCACGTCTTTCGCCAACAGTGCAGACATCAAGTGGTTAATAATGCACACACAAAAAAATAAAACTACAGAATGGATCACACAAAAAGCGTACTTTTTTTTTTGCCTGCTTTGTAACATCTAGGTCAGGGATATGTAATTAGTGGACCTCCAGCTGTTGTAGAACTACAAGTCCCATGAGGCATAGCAAGACTGACAGCCACAAGCATGACACCCAGCGGCAGAGGCATGATGGGACTTGTAGTTTTGCAACAGCTGGAGGTCCGATAATTGCATATCCCTGATCTAGATCATTGTTAGACAATATAGCCAAGAGAAAGCCCTGTTTGCATTCTCTCTCCCACCCCATTGATTTGTGGCACTCCCATGCTTTGCTCTGGGGATCTCCAGGAAAACCCATCTGACAGACAGCAGAGTTAAAGAGTTGCACATCTGGGTCCAGTCAGTGTCCTACCAAAACTTTTTTTTTAGCAAACAGATCTCAGTTGGAAGCTGAGAACATAAAAGGAAGCTGGAAAATGAAAGGAAGATTCCACTGCTGTGTGTGAAGGTGAAGATCCCTCGTTTCCCAGCTAATGCACAGGTCCAGAAAACAGGAAGTCGCACATGAATAATGGGCGACAGCGAGAGGGTGAATGGGAGATAAAAAAAATGACCAGGGAGAGGAAGCATTGTGAATGTCTAACACTAGACCAGAAGAAGAGCACGGTGGTACCTACCACGGAATCCACCTTCCAGAAGGGTTGTGGCTCGAATCCTCTTCTGCCCGCACCATTCGTACTCTTCAAACCGATGACCGTTCTCATTCTCAATGTCTACAGAGTCATCTTCATTCATGCTGGACTCTCTCTACAACGAGGCAGAAACGGCAGCTCAGTACACGGGCCGCAAATATCCACAACTACACAATCTGGTAATATAATGAGCCATCAGAGGATCAGCTGAGAGGTATGAGGACAGAAGAGGCCAGACACTAGAGGCCGTGTTAGGAGGACAGAAGAGGCCGGACACTAGAGGCCGTGTTAGGAGGACAGAAGAGGTCGGACACTAGAGGCCGTGTTAGGAGGACAGAAGAGGTCGGACACTAGAGGCCGTGTTAGGAGGACAGAAGAGGCTGGACACTAGAGGCCGATTTAGGAACAAAAAATTGTCACTCAGTAGCATCATACTGAGTCCTTCTTGGTCAAAATTCCATTTGCAGAACACTGAATTCAATGGACTGGTAACGGGGCCAACAAAGGAGGTCAGTAACGCCAACAGCCTACTGGAGTCCCGCGTTAGGCAGGAGAGCCAACAGCCTACTGGAGTCCCGCGTTAGGCAGGAGAGCCAACAGCCTACTGGAGTCCCGCGTTAGGCAGGAGAGCCAACAGCCTACTGGAGTCCCGCGTTAGGCAGGAGAGCCAACAGCCTACTGGAGTCCCGCGTTAGGCAGGAGAGCCAACAGCCTACTGGAGTCCCGCGTTAGGCAGGAGAGCCAACAGCCTACTGGAGTCCCGCGTTAGGCAGGAGAGCCAACAGCCTACTGGAGTCCCGCGTTAGGCAGGAGAGCCAACAGCCTACTGGAGTCCCGCGTTAGGCAGGAGAGCCAACAGCCTACTGGAGTCCCGCGTTAGGCAGGAGAGCCAACAGCCTACTGGAGTCCCGCGTTAGGCAGGAGAGCCAACAGCCTACTGGAGTCCCGCGTTAGGCAGGAGAGCCAAAAGCCTACTGGAGTCCCGCGTTAGGCAGGAGAGCCAACAGCCTACTGGAGTCCCGCGTTAGGCAGGAGAGCCAACAGCCTACTGGAGTCCCGCGTTAGGCAGGAGAGCCAACAGCCTACTGGAGTCCCGCGTTAGGCAGGAGAGCCAACAGCCTACTGGAGTCCCGCGTTAGGCAGGAGAGCCAACAGCCTACTGGAGTCCCGCGTTAGGCAGGAGAGCCAACAGCCTACTGGAGTCCCGCGTTAGGCAGGAGAGCCAACAGCCTACTGGAGTCCCGCGTTAGGCAGGAGAGCCAACAGCCTACTGGAGTCCCGCGTTAGGCAGGAGAGCCAACAGCCTACTGGAGTCCCGCGTTAGGCAGGAGAGCCAACAGCCTACTGGAGTCCCGCGTTAGGCAGGAGAGCCAACAGCCTACTGGAGTCCCGCGTTAGGCAGGAGAGCCAACAGCCTACTGGAGTCCCGCGTTAGGCAGGAGAGCCAACAGCCTACTGGAGTCCCGCGTTAGGCAGGAGAGCCAACAGCCTACTGGAGTCACGCGTTAGGCAGGAGAGCCAACAGTCTACTGGAGTCACGCGTTAGGCAGGAGAGCCAACAGTCTACTGGAGTCACGCGTTAGGCAGGAGAGCCAACAGTCTACTGGAGTCCCGCGTTAGGCAGGAGAGCCAACAGTCTACTGGAGTCCCGCGTTAGGCAGGAGAGCCAACAGTCTACTGGAGTCCCGCGTTAGGCAGCAGAGCCAACAGTCTACTGGAGTCCCGTGTTAGGCAGCAGAGCTAACAGTCTACTGGAGTCCAGTGTTAGGCAGCAGAGCTAACAGTCTACAGGAGTCTAGTGTTAGGCAGCAGAGGTGATAGACAGGGAAGTGACAGAAGATAGCGGGCGACCAGAATCACCTCCCGGTTCCTCTACCTTAGCCAGACACAGTTCCACATGTCTACTCATCTCCTCCTCCGATCCAGACAACGGCCGACTGCAGAGCGGACATACCTGTCCCTCATCTTGCTTTCGCCGTTTCATCTTCCCAATCCGGGCTGGTGGATGCAGAAAAAGAAAAAAGAAGAGAAAAATAAATAAAACACGTTATATGTCAGCACCCCTCTTATAAATGAACAAAAAGGTCTAATTTTCACAAACTGATACAACATCAATAATGGAGCGCACAGGGCCAATGTTTACACCAGGATTTTAGGACAGAGAATAAAATTATCACCTTAAAGGGTACATCCACCCAAAATACACATTTTCTAATTTCAAGGACTCCATATCTGAGCTTGATTTTTCAGAAAAGTCACCTGATGTGGTTATAATTAGGGGGGGGGGGGGGATTCCACCATCCCAGCTGAGATTTCATAATATGGAGAATAGAACATTTGAAAACATTTGCAAACTCATAGGCTGGCCATATTAGTACAGTAATGTAAGGGCTAATGTAAAGGCGGGGAGGCGGGGCCCGACGACAGTAGTGAGACCGGGGGAGGCGGGGCCCGACGACAGTAGTGAGACCGGGGGAGGCGGGGCCCGACGACAGTAGTGAGACCGGGGGAGGCGGGGCGGGGGTGCTGAAGACTGCATTGTGAAAAGGGGGGGGGCACGCCCCTGTGGACAGTAGCGGGAAGGGGAAATTGAGGTCAGAAAGGGGGGGGGGGGGGCTGGCTGAGGACAGTAGTGAGACGGGGGACGGAGACGGATGGACTGACGACAGTAGTGGGAAAGGTAGGATGGGGGCGCTGAAGACTGCAGGGGGGGGGGGGGGGCGCGCTGCGATGCCAGTAATGTGAAAGGGGGGCGCGCTGTGATGAGAGTAATGTGAAAAGGGGGGGGGCGCGCTGTGATGACAGTAATGTGATGGGGGGGCGCTGTGATGACAGTAATGTGATGGGGGGGGCGCTGTGATGACAGTAATGTGAAAGGGGGGGGGCGCTGTGATGACAGTAATGTGAAAGGGGGGGGGCGCTGTGATGACAGTAATGTGAAAGGGGGGGGGGCGCTGTGATGACAGTAATGTGAAAGGGGGGGGCGCTGTGATGACAGTAATGTGAAAGGGGGGGGGGCGCTGTGATGACAGTAATGTGAAAGGGGGGGGGCGCTGTGATGACAGTAATGTGATGGGGGGGGGGCGCTGTGATGACAGTAATGTGATGGGGGGGGGGGGCGCTGTGATGACAGTAATGTGATGGGGGGGGGGCGCTGTGATGACAGTAATGTGAAGGGGGGGGCGCTGTGATGACAGTAATGTGAAGGGGGGGGGGCGCTGTGATGACAGTAATGTGAAGGGGGGGGGCGCTGTGATGACAGTAATGTGAAGGGGGGGGGCGCTGTGATGACAGTAATGTGAAAGGGGGGGGGGGCGCTGTGATGACAGTAATGTGAAAGGGGGGGGGCGCTGTGATGACAGTAATGTGAAAGGGGGGGGGGCGCTGTGATGACAGTAATGTGAAAGGGGGGGGGGCTGTGATGACAGTAATGTGAAAGGGGGGGGGCGCTGTTATGACAGTAATGTGAAAGGGGGGGGGCGCTGTGATGACAGTAATGTGAAAGGGGGGGGGCGCTGTGATGACAGTAATGTGAAAGGGGGGGGGCGCTGTGATGACAGTAATGTGAAAGGGGGGGGGGGCGCTGTGATGACAGTAATGTGAAAGGGGGGGGGGGCGCTGTGATGACAGTAATGTGAAAGGGGGGGGGGGCGCTGTGATGACAGTAATGTGAAAGGGGGGGGGCGCTGTGATGACAGTAATGTGAAAGGGGGGGGGCGCTGTTATGACAGTAATGTGAAAGGGGGGGGGGCGCTGTTATGACAGTAATGTGAAAGGGGGGGGGGGGGCTGGGATGACAGTAATGTGAAAGGGGGGGGGCGCTGGGATGACAGTAATGTGATGGGGGGGGCGCTGTGATGACAGTAATGTGAAGGGGGGGGCGCTGTGATGACAGTAATGTGAAAGGGGGGGGCGCTGTGATGACAGTAATGTGAAAGGGGGGGGGCGCTGTGATGACAGTAATGTGAAAGGGGGGGGGGCGCTGTTATGACAGTAATGTGAAAGGGGGGGGGGAATGTGAAAGGGGGGGGCGCTGTTATGACAGTAATGTGATGGGGGGGGGGCGCTGTGATGACAGTAATGTGATGGGGGGGGGGGGGCGCTGTGATGACAGTAATGTGATGGGGGGGGGGGCGCTGTGATGACAGTAATGTGAAAGGGGGGGGCGCTGTGATGACAGTAATGTGAAAGGGAGGGGGGGCGCTGTGATGAGAGAGAAATCGGTTCCCATGTACTACAAAGCGGAGTCCTCTTTGACCGAATCATCGCACTCAATCTCCGGAGAGGAAAGTTCTCGAATCCGGCAAAAGATTTGTACAACCTTCCTGGAAAGTCACTTTTCACATCCAATCTTAAAGAAAAGAAGGAGAAGACGTTCCCGGGGGGGGCTTGGACGAGAGGGGGGCGCGGGGTGACCGCACAGCCATCCTGCGAGGGGAATTGCTTAAGAGAACAGGCGATTGAGACCGGGCGATGGCTAATTAATAACGATGGGCGCAATCATTTCTAATTAGCTCACTAATCCCTCAGTCTTGATCTACTGTCGGCGGATCGGCCCGCGTTTCCCACCTTCCCCAACTAATCAAAAGTGAAGAAAGGAGGAATGGTAATAGCGCCGGTCGGGAAAAGATAATGTAATTCATCCGCGGAAAAAAAAAAGAAAAGAAAAAAGTGGCGGCGGGGAAGAAAAAGTCTACTTAATGCGATCTTTTGTTATTATTCAAACCTTCTGCCTGCAGGTGAAAAGCTGAGCGCTCATAATGTGAACATTACACTAAAAAAAGGTCGTCACATCATTAATGTGAGAAGTTCAGGTGTGAGCGCCCCCCACCCCCGTCCGCACTACCAGCCGGGACACGCAATTACCACCCCGCCAGAAAAGGTCCGAGGATTTTATCGCAGTGGCAGCTATGGATTATTCAATGTCATAAAACATGCTTTCTACACACAGGAAGAGAAGACAGACAAACATGTGTACAATCAGTGGGGGGGGGGGGGGGGGGGGGGAAGACAGACACGTGTAACATGGGGGCTGCAAGAAATGGGCCTTTATACACAAAAAAATAAATATATATATAGCAACATTTTTATTCTGTAGAGGAGATGTCAGAGCATGCACAGGACAGCGGGGGGAGAGGTGTTAGGCTCCACCATTGTCAGCACAGCTATGAGGCTCCCTTTCATGATCGGGGGAGAGCTTGGGCCGCCACAGTGCCGGGGGGGGGGAAGAGGGTGGGCTGCCACAGTGCCAGGGGGGGGGGGGGGAGAGGGAGGGCCGCCACAGTGCCAGGGGGGGGGGGAAGAGGGAGGGCCGCCACAGTGCAAGGGGCGGGGGGGGAAGAGGGTGGGTCGCAACAGTGCCAGGGGGGGGGGGGGAAAGAGGGTGGGCCGCAACAGTGCCAGGGGGGGGGGGGAAAGAGGGTGGGCCGCAACAGTGCCAGGGGGGGGGGGGGGGAGAGGGTGGGCCACCACAGTGCCGGGGGGGGGAAGAGGGTGGGCCACCACAGTGCCGGGGGGGGGGGGAAGAGGGTGGGCCACCACAGTGCCGGGGGGGGGGGGGGGAAGAGGGTGGGCCACCACAGTGCCGGGGGGGGGGGAAGAGGGTGGGCCACCACAGTGCCGGGGGGGGGGGGGGAAGAGGGTGGGCCACCACAGTGCCGGGGGGGGGGGGGAAGAGGGTGGGCCACCACAGTGCCGGGGGGGGGGAAGAGGGTGGGCCACCACAGTGCCGGGGGGGGGGGAAGAGGGTGGGCCACCACAGTGCCGGGGGGGGGAAGAGGGTGGGCCACCACAGTGCCGGGGGGGGGGGAAGAGGGTGGGCCACCACAGTGCCGGGGGGGGGGGGGAAGAGGGTGGGCCACCACAGTGCCGGGGGGGGGGAAGAGGGTGGGCCACCACAGTGCCGGGGGGGGGGGAAGAGGGTGGGCCACCACAGTGCCGGGGGGGGGGAAGAGGGTGGGCCACCACAGTGCCGGGGGGGGGGGGGAAGAGGGTGGGCCACCACAGTGCCGGGGGGGGGGAAGAGGGTGGGCCACCACAGTGCCGGGGGGGGGGAAGAGGGTGGGCCACCACAGTGCCGGGGGGGGGAAGAGGGTGGGCCACCACAGTGCCGGGGGGGGGGAAAGAGGGTGGGCCACCACAGTGCCGGGGGGGGAAAGAGGGTGGGCCACCACAGTGCCGGGGGGGGGAAAGAGGGTGGGCCACCACAGTGCCGGGGGGGGGAAAGAGGGTGGGCCACCACAGTGCCGGGGGGGGGAAAGAGGGTGGGCCACCACAGTGCCGGGGGGGGAAAGAGGGTGGGCCACCACAGTGCCGGGGGGGGGGGAAAGAGGGTGGGCCACCACAGTGCCGGGGGGGGGGGGAAGAGGGTGGGCCACCACAGTGCCGGGGGGGGGGGGAAGAGGGTGGGCCACCACAGTGCCGGGGGGGGGAAGAGGGTGGGCCACCACAGTGCCGGGGGGGGGAAGAGGGTGGGCCACCACAGTGCCGGGGGGGGGGGGGGGAAGAGGGTGGGCCACCACAGTGCCGGGGGGGGGGGGGAAGAGGGTGGGCCACCACAGTGCCGGGGGGGGGGAAGAGGGTGGGCCACCACAGTGCCGGGGGGGGGGGGGGGGAAGAGGGTGGGCCACCACAGTGCCGGGGGGGGGGGAAGAGGGTGGGCCACCACAGTGCCGGGGGGGGGGGAAGAGGGTGGGCCACCACAGTGCCGGGGGGGAGGGGGGGAAGAGGGTGGGCCACCACAGTGCCGGGGGGGGGGGAAGAGGGTGGGCCACCACAGTGCCGGGGGGGGGGGAAGAGGGTGGGCCACCACAGTGCCGGGGGGGGGGAAGAGGGTGGGCCACCACAGTGCCGGGGGGGGGGGGGGGAAGAGGGTGGGCCACCACAGTGCCGGGGGGGGGGGAAGAGGGTGGGCCACCACAGTGCCGGGGGGGGGGGAAGAGGGTGGGCCACCACAGTGCCGGGGGGGGGGGAAGAGGGTGGGCCGCCACAGTGCCGGGGGGGGAAGAGGGTGGGCCGCCACAGTGCCGGGGGGGGAAGAGGGTGGGCCGCCACAGTGCCGGGGGGGGGGGGAAGAGGGTGGGCCGCCACAGTGCCGGGGGGGGGGGGGAAGAGGGTGGGCCGCCACAGTGCCGGGGGGGGGGAAGAGGGTGGGCCGCCACAGTGCCGGGGGGGGGGGGGGGGGGGGGGGGGAAGTGGGTGGGCCGCCACAGTGCCGGGGGGGGGAAAAGGGTGGGCCGCCACAGTGCCGGGGGGGGGGGGGGGGAAGAGGGTGGGCCGCCACAGTGCCGGGGGGGGGAAGAGGGTGGGCCGCCACAGTGCCGGGGGGGGGGGGAAGAGGGTGGGCCGCCACAGTGCCGGGGGGGGGGGAAGAGGGTGGGCCGCCACAGTGCCGGGGGGGGGGGGGGGGGGAAGAGGGTGGGCCGCCACAGTGCCGGGGGGGGGAAGAGGGTGGGCCGCCACAGTGCCGGGGGGGGGGGGGGGGAAGAGGGTGGGCCGCCACAGTGCCGGGGGGGGGGGGGGGAAGAGGGAGGGCCGCCACAGTGCCGGGGGGGGGAGAGGGTGGGCCGCCACAGTGCCAGGGGGGGGAAGAGGGTGGGCCGCAGTCGCTGGTTTCCACCATCAGGAAATGCACTTGGAGCAACACAGCTCCAATGTTAACATTAGAATTCCCACCATACTCTCTCCATGGCTGGAGCTGCAGTTCCTCCACAGCTGCACTGCCTGAGGGCACCCAGAGCAGCTCCAGCAAGAAAGTTTTCGGAGTGCTGGTGGGCGGTTATTGGGCCTCGTTAAGTAGAGAAGGGTTAGCAGACATTCACCGTCACACAGCTGTGCATCAGCCAGTAAGAAGTTCCACTAAACTAGCCGGCCTGTCCTCCCTCCACTGACCAGCGAGGGGCTCCCCACTACAATCTCTGCTACTTCTGTACAACGGGTAGGACCCCCTCCGTCTATAGAATCAGCCTGACATCAGAAGACACCTCTAAAGCCCCCATACACACTATTCGATTGTCTGCAGATTTTTGTCTTCAGATTTACCAAAACCATCTAAGATGAGATCAAACCTTAAGTGTTTCAATTTGTTTGCAATCAGGCAGAGTCCTTGCACTGCAAAGACAAAAATCTGCAGAAAATCCGATCGTGTGTATTGGGTCCAAGTTCAGGTACGAAGCGCCTCACCTGCGCAGACCGTCTTTAAAAGTGTCACTAAACCCATATCATGAAAAACGATGAATAAAACGGTGTATTCCATGCTGGTCATACTCATCACTATGAGATTGCTTTTCTGTATTCTGCAAAAATCCTGGTTGATCTCCAACTCCCCCTTCTTTTCTGCCGCTGTGGTGGCAGCTCTGCACATGCTCAGTTTTCAGTGAGTTTCTATGCTGAGCATTTCATCCCCATCACATCCGAGTAGCCCATGTGACTCTAGAGTCACACATCTGGGCGTATCCACAGTGCTAAATGACAGCCCACTCCCTCCCGCCTCCTCCACGCCCACTAACCAGCTAAACACAATGGGGGGGGTGGGATGTTACATGTAGATTGATGGAGGCTTCACCTCCCTCTTATTGTAAGACAGGCTGGAGGGGTGGGACACAGCCTGTGACTGGCAGAAATTCACCCACAGCTAGTTATTGCCAAAAAAAAAAAAAAAAATGATTTCAAATACATATTTGTATAACAATTTAAAGTGATTGAAAAGGCTTTTTTTTTTTTTTTAAATAATAATAAACAAACATGTCATACTTACCTCCACTGTGCAGCTAGTTTTGCACAGAGTGGCCCCTGTCCTCGACTTCAGGGGTCCCTCAGCAGCTCCTCCTCACTTCAGATAACCCCCCTAGTCCAGTGATGGGGAACCTTGGCACCCCAGATGTTTTGGAACTACATTTCCCATGATGCTCATGCCCTCTGCAGTGTAGTGGCGCATCATGGGAAATGTAGTTCCAGAACATCTGGGGTGCCAAGGTTCCCCATCACTGCCCTAGTCGGAGTGCTCTCCCCTCGGGTCCCAGGAGATAGCGGGGACCATTTAGGACGTGCAGCGCGCATGCGCAGTAGGGAAGCGGGAAGTGAAGCCATAACGCTTCACTTCCTGATTCCCCTCACCGAGAATGGCGTTGGCAGCAGCCAAGAGATTGATCGGCTTCGGCTGCCGACATCGCTGGACTCCAGGAAAAGGTGAGTGTCCATTTATTAAAAGTCAGCAGCTGCAGTATTTGTAGCTGCTGGCTTTTAATAATTATTTATTTTTAGGTGGACTCCCGCTTTAATGCATAGGGTGCATTAAAGGTGAAGAAACATGAGAGTTTACAATCCCCTTAGAACAGATTATTTGGTTTTGCTCTGTATTCCAAAGGCTTTTATTTTTTTGTTTGTTATGTTGAACATGTGACCAGCAGCAGAGGACTAGAAGCTCCTCCTGCCTATGTTTCCTTGCAGACAGGCTGGGACAGAGCTGGGTCATGTGATAGCTGGATATCCATTAGGAAAAAAGGACTTCGATTTTTTTCCCCCACTCCAGTGGTGGGAAACCAACGCTGAACGGCAGCACTATGACGTCAGCAAGGAATAATCTTCCAGCTTTGGAGAATGAGAGCAGACCTGGCAGAAGTGACTTCTCTGCCCTCCTTGGGGCACATTCACACCGGTTTCCATGAGACGTGATGCACTATAACAAAGCCAACCACATGGCACTATATGGGTCCACCTCCGACTAAACCTTTGAATCTTCCTTTTTTTTTTTTTTTTTTTTTTTAGTTTTGGGTGGATTTGTGACGAGTAAATACTTCTGTAAAGTTTTATTGCTGTGACCCCCATTAGACAGATTTTACCTCACTTCCTGTAAAAGCCCAACAAACATTAAGAATAATTATCACTGGGACAGAATAACCTGACAGAGATTCTT